>NW_004086232.1:0-29019 GCF_000220395.1 Ichthyophthirius multifiliis | reverse complement strand
CTTTTATTATTTTTTTTATTTTATTAAATTTTTTTATTTTTAATTATGAAATTATTATAAACTTTAATTTTTTTATTTAATATTTTTTTTATATAAGCATCATTATTTTATATTTATTTCTATTTAATATAATATTTAAACAATTATATTTTTTTTTATAATTTATTTTGGTAACATATTTATATTAATTTTATTATTTTTCATTTAATTAAAAAAAATATAATTTATTAAATTATTAAATATCTAGAATATCTGTGTAGATATCTTTTATTTTTTATTTATTACTTTTTTTTTAATTTTTAATATATAATAAAATATATTTCATTTATCAATATTTTTTTTATGTATTAAATTTAATTTTTCTCTAGACTTAATTGACTTTTTAAACATTGATTTTAGATCTTGCTCGCAGGGCAAAACTTACATAGAACTAGTGAACCCTAAACTGTAGACAAATATATAATTGTAGGATAAGGGATTATTGGTCGCAAATAATAATTAAAAATATTTTTTTAAGCAAACTGCAATTAATAGTAAAATATTTTATTTTCAACATAAAGTTAATTAAAATAACATATAATTTTATATAACATAGTGGATTAATGTGATTAAAAAAGACATTTTTTTTTAGACTCATTTTATTTATATTTTTTGAAAAAAAAAAAAAAAAACTAATTTAAAAAAATCCTATTTTAATTTTAATTGCAAATTAAAAGAAGATACAGTGCAAATTTAAAATCAAGATAGAAAAAAATTTCAAATGAGCTTCAAAAAGATAATTAAATGCATAAATTCATAACTGATTATATTTTTATTTATATTTAAATTTATATAAGAAACTATAGTCATTTTTAAAGCACTCTTCTAGTTATTTTCGAAGCCCGTCTGAATATTATATTTCGAATTCAAAATCAAGTTAAAATTTACATAAATTAACAGATCAAAATATAAAAAAAATTTAAAATAATAAGCATTTAGTAAAAATATTATAAAAATCTAAATTTTGATAATAATATAAATAAATATAGAAAACAAATAAATTCAATGACAAATAAAAAAATTAATATATAAAATATTTTTTAATAAATATATTCTAAATAATAAAATAATAAAAATAAAAAGCAATTTTTAAAGAAAGAACTTCAAAATTTTTAAAAATTGAAACAAAATTTTAAAGATAAATATATATATTATTTATATTCTATGAGTTTTTTTTTACATTTAACTTTTGTATCTAAGTAATTTTTTTATTTTAATTATAAATATTAAATGATTGTTAATTCCGTCAATAAGTTTTTCACATTTTGGATGGAGTGAATCGATATAAAAAATTGTATGAATGGACGACCGTGCTGAAAGTGTTTTTGGTACAACTGTCAGTCGAAAACTTTTAACATTACTGACTATAATAAATATAAGAAAATCCTTATATTAAAAAACAAGCTTTATATTTATAATTATTTTATTTTGCATAAATGTTAAAATAACAAATTTTATAATTTTTCTAATATAATATATTAAATATTTGTATTTATATTTTTATTATAAATTATTATTAATTTTCTACTTTATATTTTCTTTTCTACTATAATTTAATAATAATATATAATTTTTTAGTATATATTTAGTTTAAAAATTTTAAAATATTCAACGAAGGTATTAATAGCAAAATATTGCTATTTGATAAAATACTTTTATTATAAATTATTTATGTTTTTTTTATAAAAATAATTTTTATTTTTTTTTAATTATTGTTCTGTCAATAAATTTTAAAATATTATTTTTCTGATTTTTAAGACATCTCTTTCTAAGTTTTAAAAAAAGTATTTGATTCTTTAAAAATTACTTAATTTTTTCACTATTCTGTCAATATGATAAGGTTTAAAATAAGCCATTTTTTATTATATAAATATTTACATATTTATTATAATTAATTATTAATAATATATTAATAAATTAAATCAATATTTTTAATATTTATTTAAAAGATATATGTTATTTAATAAAAATGTTAACTAACGCGAATAAAATAGAAAGAAAATAAAAATATTCTTTTATAAATAAAAATTAAAGAAATAATAATAATAAATTTAAAATTATAATAATTATTATATATTAATTATAATTTTTATTAAAAAAAAATGAATAATACTATTATTTTATTTTTTACATTTTTAACATTTTTTAATTGTTTTTACTTTGATTATAATTATATTTAAAAAAAACTTGAAAAAATTAATGAGAACATAGAGTTTCCTAAAGAGTTTGAAATAAAGGCTGAAAATTTGAAGAATCTTTTTTAAAGCAAAATATAAAAAATTGAAAATTCGAATCCAAATAAAGACGGGAAAACTTTCATAGAATCTAAAATTAAGAAAAACACATAAGAATTAATAAATAACTTTAGTTCTAACATAATAAAGCAAACAGAACCGAATAAACATCTAAGATGTATAAAAGATCTTAATTAAATATACGATGAATCTGAATAAATTTTGAAATTGATAAAAGATGGTGATTTAAACTAAATTTTCGAAAAAATAGAATTTTTAACCTAATTATATTAAAAAATTTAAAAAGTTAGATATGAATGTGATTTAAAAGAAGTTTAAAAAAAATTATAAAAAATAAAAAAAATGGAACATTTTTCTCTTTCTTTGCCTTTAAAAAATATTAAAATTTTCTTTAAAAATAACTAATATCTTCCTCAAAAAAAAAATTAATAGAAAGCTAATACTGTTTCATGCATAATTGAAATTGGAGAAATATTTAAGCATGCTTATTAATTTGTTAAGGATGTTTAATAAAATCTTAAATCGATTGAAGAATTGATTGAAGAAGGAATTAAAATTTATAACGAAATTGTTGTTGTCTATTAGGATTGTTCATATGGACATAAATTAGATTTTTTAAAAGATATTAACATTCTTAAAGCCTAATAATGTTTTAAAAACATCAACTAATTCAAAGAATTGTTTTAAAAAATTAGCTCCTTAGCATAAGATATCTAATACGAAAGTATTTTCACAGAAATACATGAAGTCTATTAAAAATTAGCTAATGGTTGTCCAGAAAGTTATAGTCAAAAATAAAGAATATTACTTTTTTAAAAAAATGAATTAGGAAATAAATTTACTTGTTTAAAGAATGCTGCTTTATTGGCAAAAGATGCTTATTATTTAATAAGAGAATTGAAGAATAAAAATAAAAATAAAAGTTAAGAAGAAATAATAAAAAACGTTTATTTGTTTTTAAATGATTTAAGAGATTACTTAAAAGAATGTAATATTGGTTTACATATACCTAATTTAGAAATCAATGAAGATTTTTTAAAAAAAGCAGAATGTTCTTTTAATGTTTTTGATATTGTTGAAGATTTAAGTAAACTTGTTTTACATTTCGAAACTTTGAATTATTATGAAATATATTAAAATGGATATGATTTCATTTAAAAAATTTAACTAATTAAAACGAAATGTGAACATTGATTTTTTTTAAAAATATATATTAAATAATCAATATTAATTTTTATTATTTATTTTAGAATTTTTTTAGAATTAACTTATTTAAATATATACCAATATTATTTTTAAAAAAATAAAAATATTATGTAAAGCTTATTTTCAACTTATTTTTTATATAATTCGAAATCTTTTACAATAAAGGCATAAATATTTTAGGTTTTCGAATTAATTATAATACTTTTATTTATAAAATTATATTATAATCGACCTAAATTTAAAGCTTACAAATTCTCCTCATAATAAAAAGATTTTATTTTTATTTTTAATATTAAATATATTTATAATCTATATATCTATTTAAATATTACTTTTTTAAAATGAAAAAAATTGGTATTAGATATGTCTGGAAAATTGAGCTCTTAAATTATTAAATTAAATTAATAAATATAAATTTTTTATTAGCATTTTTCATCTGTATTTTTTTTTTTAAAAAAAACTCAACAATAATAAAATAATGTCGTTATCAATTTTTATTATTATCAATTATTTTTTTAAAAAATTATTACAAAAAATTAAAATTTTTATGAACAAGTAAAATATATATCTAATAAAAGTATATTCAAATTATAATATTTTCATTTTGGCATGAATTTATTTTTCTTTAATGTTGATTTTAAAATTTTGCTTTTTATGATGTCATTTTTAAATTTTATTAATGTAAAATATTTTAAAAAGAGTAAAATTCAAAGATTTTTTTTTTCAAATTTTTTAAAGTTATAAAATAATTTTTTCATTTTATCAAAAAATAATATTTTGAATCAGAAAATAATTATTTTGTATTGTCAAAAATATTTCTCAGAAAATAAGAACAAGATTAATGATATTTTTATTTATTATATTAACATAAATAAAATATTATGCAAATATAATTAATTTACAAAATAAAAAAATAGGAATATTATTATTTTAAAATAATTTTAAAAAAATATTAATATTTAACTCTATTTATAATATTTATGTAATTATTTTAATATAAGTATGTTTTATATTTTAAATTATATTGTCATATATTATTAAAACAATTAAAAAATATGAATAAATTTATGTAAATACTAAGCATAATAATTTGAAGTTACTAAAATTTTAATCAAAAAAATTTGAATTTTTTAAATATTCTTTTTATTTTTGAAAATATGATTTTTATATGCATGAAGAAAGTAAAAAAAAGACAAAAAATTATTAAAAATTTCTTAAAATGTTACTGCTCCTCAGTATATAGAATAGAAGTAAAAAAATTAAACTTTTCAAATGATTTTTGACAATTTGGAATCATATATTGTATTAACTATTATAAAAAAACATCCTTTTGAAAAAAAAAATATTATATTAAAATAAAAAATTGAAAAATGTAACGTTTTTAGTTTTTCATATATTTATGAAATAACTACTGAATATTTTAAAGAATTTAAAAGTTTTTATGAAATAGATCATAAAAAAAGAATTTGCTCTTTAAAAGGTGTATAAAAATGTAAGCTTTCCTGCAATTATGAATTTTATTAAATTTAAGAGTATTATTCAATGGATAAAATAAAATCAATATGCATCAATTTTTAAAAATTTATCTTAAAAAAATAATTACTAATCTTACGAAAATATATAAACCAATTAACTAATAAAAATGAAAAATATTATTAATTGTACTAATTATACATTTTTAATTAGGAAATGATTAAAATTTTACTAAAACTTAAAAAATCAAAAAAATTTGTTGATATAATTTCAATTAATCATAAATTAAACTTTTTAATTTTTTTTACAACAAAAATTATCCAAAATATTGTATATAAAAATAAATGTGTTTTAATTTAATCACAAATAAAATAATTTTTTTCATTTTATATTAAAATTTAACAAATATAAATTTTAATATTATATAATAATCAAAATTAATAGATTATTGTAAATATTAAATTAATTAATATAATATATTTATTTATAATATTAAAATAATAATATATAATATTTTTTTGAAAAATATAAAAGCTAAAATCATTTATAGACTATATTATTTTTTTATAAATATTCTAAATATATATATTTTTTTTCTTCAACTCTTTTAAAAATCTCTTAGTTATAATATTCTTTAACTTCCTGAAAATTTTTGAAAGTTAAATGTTTTTTGACATCCGCAGCATTCATTAAAACTAAATTTTACCCTTCAAATTCTCCTTCAGGGTTCCATCTTGCTAAGAGTAAGTTTCCCTACTTTTTTCCTTAAATAAGATCTTTCCATTAAAAAGCTTCCCTCACGACCAAATACACATCCGAAATATCCATAAGGAATTATTTTTTATTATTTTTTGCTTCTTAGTGAATTTTATCATATATTTATGCATAATTAGTTTATTTTACATCATCAATTAAATACGGCTAATAAAGCTAACCTGCTAAATCACACAAAATATAAGAACTTAATGCTAATCCAAATATAGCTGGCATAGTACCTAATACAGGAACTATTCTAAGTCTATAATTTGAAAAAACTTTGAACTCATCAGGCTTATCTTCTTGATGTCTTTAAAGTGGAAGTAATTCTTTCGAACTTTTTTCAACACTAAGTACTACTTTTATTCCATTAGTAATCCCCAATTTTTTTAACTTAATCCTTACAGCCCTTGAAAGGTCATCATAAGTAGTTTCTGAAATGTCCCTTATTTAAACCCTTGTTGGATCTGACTTCATTCCTGCACCCATTGAAGAAATAACTTTTTTATTATTATTCTTACAATAAGCTAAAAGAGCAACTTTAGCATCAATATTATCTATGCAATCGACTACATAATCTTCTTTTTTTATTCAGAAAAAAACTTTGCCACATTTTCTTTTGTTACATATTCTTCAAATATTTCTACATCACAATGAGGGCTTATCCTTTAAATATAATCCTTTATACATTGTACTTTAGAATGGCCTACATCTCCTTGTGTTGCAAAAGCGTGTCTGTTTAATGAAGATAAAGTTACTCTATCAAAATCAACTATTTTTATTTTTTATACTCCTGAACGAATTAATGAAGATACACAATGAGATCCTACTCCACCAACCCCAAATACTATAATATAACTTTCTTAAATTTTTTTTTGTGATTCTTCGCCGAAAAATTATATGTTTCTTATCAATTATTCTTTTATTATCTTTTAATACTCTTCAGATGCATAAACAGGAAAAATTTAAGATTATACATTTACTTATTGATTTGTTTCTGGTGTTTCATAATTTTTTAATTATTTGCTTTTATATTTTAAGTATTTATATACAGTTTACGATAAAATAGTTAAGGATACACCGATTATTGTATATTTTAATTTTACTAGAGCTTCAACTTACATTTTTTTATTTTTCTTTAAATTTTAATATATTTATTCCTTTTAATTTTTTTTTAATTTATATTCACATGAAAAAAAGATTATATTTAAATAATTAAAATATTTTTAAACTTAATTTAGATAAAATATATATATTTTATATATTTTAATTAAAGATTTTAAATAAAATATGAAACATATAATAATTTTATATGAATATATATGAATTTATAAAAAACTTAAAATAATCAAATTTATTGTAAAATAATTAATTAATAAATTAAACTTTTAGTTATTTCATAAAAATTAATTTAAATTTAAAGTTTATTAAAAATAAAAAATAAATTATAAATAAAAAACTAGAAATCTGTTTATAATATTTATTATTTATTATTTATTATTTATTATATATTATTTATTATTTATTATTTATTATTTATTTTTTATCATTTATTATTTATTATTTATTATTTATTAATTTTATAAAAAAAATAATACAAAAACATATTTTTATTTTATTTTTTTATTTTTATTTTAATTAATTTTTTAAATTTTAAGATTTTAAATTATTTATTTACTAAAATATCTTTTTTACAATTATATTAGTTTTCCACAAAAAAATAATTTTACAAGATATATTTTTATTTTTTTATAAAATTTTATATTTGGAGTAAATTTATTTTATATTTTATATTAATATAAATTTCTAAACATTTCTATTATTTTTATATTTTTATAATAATATATATTAAATTTTTACATTTACAAATACTTTTTTAAACCTAAATTATACTCCTTTATATCCTTCTTTTTTATTATTTATAAATTTTTAACTTCTTTCTTCATATTTCTATTAATTTTTATATTTTTATACCTTTTTCTACCCTTTATATCATATTTAAATCTTTTCTACACCTTTCTACATTTTTTTTTTTCATAATATTAATTACCTTACTTTTTTTATATTTAATTGAATATTTATTCAAGAGACATAATAAATTATTAAAAGCTATCAATTTATTTAAAAAAATAAAAATGATTTATTAAAATGTTCAACAAAATCTCATGATCTTAATACAATTTAAAATAAATGGGCTGTTCCAAAAAATAATATTGTTTGGAAAATATAGGAAAAATTAATTTTATATTAAAATAGATAAGAAAAAACAATATTTTTTATTTATTTTTATTTATAATCATTTTAATATTTTTTTAATTATTTTTAATTGATACTATACAAAAACAATTTTAGTAACATATATGATAAAAAATAAAATGATTATATACCACTTTTTCATATTTTTCATATTTTTATTTTTTAATTTATTATTTTTTCTGTATTTTTTTAAAAAAAATCAGTGAACGAAACAAGACCTTATAAGACTTAATATATACTTACTTTATTTTAATAAATCTTTTTTTATTAAGATATTTAAAATATTTTTATCTGTAATATGAATTTTATATTATTTAAAAACATAAATAAGTAAGTTTCTATAGAAACAAGAAAAATAATTTGCTTAAATTATTATCTTTTTTCATTTTTAATATACTTGATTTGATAAAGTAGATAAAACTAATGTTTACTAAAAATAAGAAAATAAAAAATAATATTTCAAAGGTATAATAAATATAATAATAAAGGGCAAATATATTACAATTATAAAAGATATAATATTAAAATTAATAAGATAATAAATTAGATAAAATTGATATTTTTATATAAATAAAAAAAAAAATTATCAAATTTATAAAAAACCTAATAAAAAATTATCTAGATATATCTTTGGTAATAAAAAATAAAATATTAATATATTTGATGTATAAATATGTAAATAATAAAGAAAAGAAGAAAAAAAAAAATTTCTTTAATATACAAAATCAAAAAAATATTTTTAAAGCTAAAAATAATTATAAGTTTATAGTTGTATATATTGATATATTTTCAAATTAATATATTAATTTGTATAAAATTATTTATAAAAAGTGTATTAACAATTATAAAATAAATATGAAAAAAATAAAAATAAAATAATATAAATATATTATATATATATAAATATATATATATATTTTAAACAATCTAATTATATATTTTAAAAAACATTTTTTTATATAATAATAAAAATAATATATTTATATTTTTTATTTAAATTAATTTATATTAAATTTTTTTAAAATATATAAATACATTTTATATTTACTTTCTTAATAATAATTTTTACCTTTTTTATTATTTTTTCATAATTTTTTTTTCTGCATATATAAATGATTTTTTTAACTATGTTAATTATTAATTTTAATAAATATATAATAAATTATTTATTTTTTTCAATTTTCGAGTACATTTATTATTTTAATATAATTTATATTTAAAATTATATTATCTTTTAAAACAATAAAACATGAAATATTTAATTTTTAATATTATATATTAATAATTTAATTTTAATCTTATACAAATATAAGATTTTTATTTATTTTCTATTATTTTTAATATTATTTTATTTATTTAAATTTCTTTACTTTTTTATTTTATGTTTATTTATAATTAAAAAAATAAATTTTTAAATGCTAAAAATAAAACATTAATAAACAGAGATTTAATAGTAATTTTAATATTATTAATCTTTTTCAATATAAGTTAATAATAGAAAATTATTTAGAATTATGTTTTAATATTTAATAAATATATTATTTAAATATAAAAAAGAAAAATAAATAAATTCTTAATAAATTTGTATCAACTTATCTGTTAATGAAAAAATATTTGAGCTTTTATTATTAGTTTTATTCTTAAATTCATTAATAATTAGGAAAGAAATATTAAATTAATATGTTAATTTTTATTGTTGAAACCCTGAAAGTAATATAAAATTGAGTAAAAGATTATAACCTTTTTATAACTATTCCAAAAATTAATATTTATAAAAATATTGTTGGGATTGTCATATATAATCAAATTAATATAGCTTAAAAAATATATAAATGCAATTAAAAAAAGGAATTTTTATATTAAATAATTGATAAACAAACTGATTAAAATATCTCTAAACTAGAAGTAATTTACATAAAATTTAGGTAAAAAATTATATAATGAACAAAATTTTATCAAACTAAAAATATCGAAAGAATAAACTATCAAAATTAAGATAACTAATAAATTAAATTGCATTTAAAACTAAATGATAATGTGAAGAATATATATATAAATAAAATTATTATCAATATTATAAATAATAAACAAATTGATTAAAGTATTAAAAAATGATTAATATATAAAAGTTATAGATTTATTAAATTATAAAAGTGAATATTTTATATTAAAAATTTTATTTTCATACTTATTCTTAAATTTCTTAAAGTTTGCAATTTGAAAATAATTTGGCTTAAATATATTTATTTTATATTTCTCCATTTTTAATACTAATATTTTTTATATTTATTATATTTAATAATAAAAAACAAAATACTCTAATAAAAAAGGTTTAGGCTTTTCGTCGAAAATTTCATCATAAAATTTATTTAATGTTGAATAATCATTAGTTTTTATTTATTATTATTTTAATAATTTTTTTTTTTTATCTTATATATTTATTTATTCTTTTACGTGTAAGCATCCAAAATTGTAATTATTAATTTAGTAATAATCATTTTATAAAATCAAATTACTGTTTTCTTCCAGGAATGGTATAATACTAAAACACAATTTACTTTAATTTAAATTTTCTTAATAATTCTCAAATAAATAACTATATTTGAGTCTATCATCGTAAAAAGGTGCTATAAACTATCCTGTTTCTAATTCGTTTTTATTATTATATATTTAATGCATGGTCCAACCACCACTTTCAGGTAGTCTTTATTATTTAAAAAAAATAACTAATTAAAAATAAATAAAAATATCATTAAATTTTTCATTAAATTTAATATGTTCTTATTCTTTAATAAAGCCTTTATTATTTTTATTATTTGATATGTATTTTTTGATACCTTTGTTTTCAAAAAAATCTATATAATGCTCATTAGTAGATCTATTTGATAAGGGTTTTTCATTTTTATGAAAAAAACCATACTTTATTCTTATTTTTTCCACGTTTATTGGTAAATTAAAAACAAAATCTACATGAAAATAAAATTCATTATTTGGATATTTTCTTGTATCTTTTTCTTATAAATCTATTTTGAAACTGTAATATAAACTATTTAAAGGCTAAAGAAAAATTATGTCATTTTCAAGACTATCTATTATAAGTTTTAATTTTTTTATTTCAGATTCTACTCTTGTGTTTGTTTAAGAGTTTATTAGTATTTTATATTCACTATTTAGATATTATAATACTTATTACTTATTTTAAAAAAGTTTATCGAAATAAAAAGTCAAACCATTTTTAATTGGTTATTCTAAGAAAAAGATACCAGTAATTATAGGATCATATTTATGATCTTATATAATCCTTTTTTATATTAACTTGATTTCATTCTTTAAATATATTTTTTTAGAAAAAAAATTATATATTAAAATCTTTATTTAAAACATTTTTTTACTTAAATTTTGATTTATTATTTATCTAATATTTATTTCTTATATTAATCGTAAACTTAATAAATAATAATTTAAATTTTTTGTTAAATATAAATAATGTAATAATTAGTTTTCATATACATTTTTATTCATTATTGTGGATATCCTATTTTATTTTATTTTAATATTCATTTTGTATGTAGCAATCTTAGTTATTAATTATTTGGTCTTTATCTAAATTTTACATTTATTTTAGCATGCTTTATTAAAAAATTAAATAAAATTTTTAATATATTTTAATTGTTTTTTTAAAAATAATATACTTGGTAATATATATATTTTTATTTATTTTTTTTAAAAAAAATCTCAATAAATAATAAGAGGGACATTATCCATTTTTTCTGATTATTGAATTTTTTTTTAAAAAAAAAACTACAGAAAAATAAAATAATTAATATAAAAAAATAATATATTTTATAATTAAAACTATAAAGTTTCTAACAAAATATAAATATTACAAAGTCTATTTTTTTTATTTTAATATTTAAATAAAAATAATACTCTATCATTTTTATTAATTTTATATATTTAAATATCAGAAAAAATATAATGTATTAATATTTTAAAAAGGAAAACTAAAAAATTTAGTTTTACAATATTTTAATTAATATTTATATTTAAGGAAGTTTGGAATTATAAAATTTTAAATTAAAAAATATAATTAAATATAATTTAATAATATAATAAAAATAAATAAAATTTAGTTTTAATAAATATTAAATAATAAATATATTAATAAATTTATTAAAAAATATAATTTCTAATTAAAATACCAATATTAAAATAAAAAAAAGATAATTTAATATTTGTATATAAAAATATATAATTTGTAAATTCCAATTATTTTATACCTGCTCTTTTTTTGTTTAATTGAAATAATCATATGGCCTTTAAGGCGAAACAAAAAATGTGAAGAGAACTGGTCCTATCAATCATTAAAAAATAAATTAATTCTTTTTATAAACATAATTTAAATAAAAATGAATTATAAATATTAAATTTAAAATGAAAAATATATATTAGTATAATAAGAATTTTTATAAATAATTTTATTCCAAATCTTTTTATAAATAGATCAAAGGCATTTAGTATATTTTTAAAAAACTAACTATAATAAATGTTTTCAATTCCCATTTTGAGTTGATAGAGATTTAATTTACTGTGTCAAGAATTAGATTATATATTTAATAATTTTTATTTTATTTTAAAAAAAACTATCAAATCAAAAAAATTCATCAAATTAAAAAAATTAAAATATAATGAAATTATCAACATCAACAGAATGGCTATATTTTCATTTATGGAAAAAAAATAGTCAAACAGGTGCAAGTTGCCCTGGAGTATTTTTAGTTGATACAATAATATATAGATGGGCATAACCATATTTTTGGTACTTTACCAATCGAGAAGGTTAAATAATACGAAAAACAAAAGAACGTATAGATATATAAAAAGCATAAGATATATTCATATATAATGTTCCTTAATCTGGAATAGTAGCATAATATTTAGTTTCTTAAAATCATAATTAGCAATGTTTATAAAAAAATAATATAAACGATTAAATGACGAATTTTCCAGAAAGTAAATAAAAAAAATATGAAAAAATAAAAAAATATAAAAATAAGATTCAGAATAAGAAGTTATATAGTTTGAATATTTTAATGAAGATTAATTTAATATATTTATTCATTAGCGAGAGAAAAACTTAAATGCAATTCTTTAGAAATTTATATAGCCAAAAGGTGGTGTAAATTCATTAATAAAAATATCCTGGTCCCCATAATTTTGTTTATTATATAGAAAAACAAACATTAATAAATTAGATAATACAAAGGTACCTATGAATGAACGTTTATGTACATTCGAAGGTCCTGAATATTTAGCAATATAAGATAGTATAACATCCCCAATATTATCAGCAGACTTAGAACAAATATGTGTAAATATAGTAAAACATATATAAGACATAAGTGGAGGAAACATATAAATATCAAGAATGGTATTATATTTTAAATTGGATGACAAAAATAGACTTTGGCTTCTTTTTTGTACTGGTTTGAAGGTAAGAGAACGTTTTTAAGAATACAAAGAATTAAATACAAATACCTAATAAATACCTAGAATGCTATCTCCAATATTTAAACTTTAAAAAACAATTACAAAGCACATAATATAATGGGAACCTTAATGAATATCTAAAATGGTCATGTTATAAATTTATAGAATAATTTTGAAAAAACTGTTCAAATTGTGAATTACATACTAATTAATTATACGAAATTTAATTTTCTTAAATTATAAATACTTATGAATAATAAGCTGTTGGAAATGAAAAAACTATTTTACCATAAGACATAATTAATTTAATAGAATAAAGCAAAGAGAAAATAGCAAGAAGAAGAGAAAATCTTGAAAAAAAATAGAATGAAAGCAAACGAATTTCCATAAATACTAATAATTAATCTATTACTGAAAGGTATATGAATAAAGAACAAGAATTAAATGATTTACTTAAATATCTTGACTAAGAACATTAAAAAAACGAAATTAACCTTAATATAATGCCAGCATTAATTGTTAAAGTATGGGGAAATTTTAATCAATAAAACTATTAAAAAATCAAACAAAACTAAAGTTGGCTAAGTTTGAAAACAAAAGTGTGTGAATCCTGCTATTTGGATTATACCAAATGCATTATAGAATCTAATCTTATAAGAAATGTCAGGAAGAATCAAGAAATATTGAAAAACGAAACTTCTAAGAAAAAAAAAAAGGCATTTGGAGAATATTATAAAAACAATTAAAAAAAAGGCGATGTTTATTAAATTTTTAATTTATAGAAAAACTTAGCTTATAATAGTGAATCTCAAACAAGTAAATCCTCAATTAATTATTAATAACCTTCATTTTCTAATAAAAATAATAAAAATAATAAATTGAATAATAATTTTAATAAAAAAGTGTTTTTTTTAAACAAAAATTAGATCAATAATATCGCTCTTTACCAAATGGAAATTAAAAACAAAATGAAAAAGATTCAAATGAATTTTAATAAACTAAAGAGTAATAATAACTTTTACAATAAAATTTAACTGAAGAAATATAAAATAATCGAACAATTAGTAATTAATAAGGGAATTCATTATAAGGCTATAATTAATATAAAATTAATTTGAAAATTAATAAATAAACTAAAAATTAGTTTCTTTCTGGAAGAGAATCAACAAGAAACAAATAAGTTAATAGTAATTTAAAAAATAAAAAGTAAAATAAACCTTAATATTTCTAAGATCCTTATAAGATATATGCATAAAATAAGCAAAAATTACCTTCAATAAAGTAAAAAGCAAATATAAATACTTTTAATTTATTTTATAATTATTATTTTTTTAATAAAAGTTTTAGTGGTCATTTAAGTAATTCTGAAATGTCGACAAGAAGTAAATTAAGTCATGACTTTTTATTAAATACAATAAGTTGTCTTAAAGCTTGTATTAATTAAATTGATTAAGATTGAAATATTTAAAAACTGTGGATATATAAATATAAATTTATATATAATTATAAATGTAAATTAATATAAATTTTTTTATTTAAAACATAAATATTAAAAATATAATATTTCAAATTATTAATCAATTAAAAATTCTAAAAACTATTTAGATAAATATTAAATTATATTATATATTAGTTTAGTTAATTGTATTAAAATTTTTCCTTATTATGTATTGTAATTTAAATATCTGGAATAATTATAAATTAAAAATATAAAAAAAACTGTATAATCTAGTAATAAAATAAATAAATATTTATATTATTGTTAAAATATTAAATCTAAACTATTATTTAAAATATATTCATAATACTCTACATAATAATAAATATGAATTGAATAATTAACTTTATATTAGTAATAATTATCTAGGATAATTTTATATTTAGGTTAAATTAAATATATATATATATATATATATATATATAATAAAATAAAATATCAAAAATAAAATAAATTATATACAAATAAACTTTTATCTATTATCATGTTTGATCAACTTTTATATCAATTTAATTTAATAATTTTTTTTTATGTTTTGTTTATATTATTTTAATTAATAAAAATATATATAGTATTTATTGCAAAACGTCAAATAATCTTTTTTTTTTGAATTTGTTTCCATGAATAATTTTTTATTCATTAGTATAATATAAATTATTAATTAATCTTTGAAAATAAAATACTTTATTTATAGAACATAAATTAAAACCTTTAAATTTTCGAAACTATTTAATTTAAAATTTTATCATTATATTTAATTTTTACTTTTATTTTTTTTTTTATTAAATGAAACTTTAATATTTTAGTTTTATTAATGTATTAACTATAATTTTTCTTATTTTTTTTTTGTTTCTGTATTTTTTTAAAAAAATCAATTGAACAAAATAAAGGTTAATTCCATTTTTTCTATTTCTTTATATTCATACTAAATTAAACTAAAAATAAAAATAAAAAGTCAATATGTAAAAAAAATATTATATTATTATATTATTTTATTCATTTTTATTTTTTTATATGAAAATACAATAAGTTAAATAATTAACTAAGAAAAAAAAATTAAAGAAAGATATTTTAAATAATACTAAAAATGGCTTCAAAAAAGATAAATATTAGTGGTAAAATAATTATTATATAGTTATTTGTTATTAATCAAATTTTTAAATTAAATAAAATAAAAAAAGGCGCTGATAAAAAGCAACCAAATATAAACAAAAACAGTGTAGTTTTAATAAAAAAAAAGAATATTGGTGCTCTTGTAATATAAAAATAAAATCAAAATGATGAAATATTGAAAATAGAAGACCTTATACAAGAAATCGAGCAAAAAAACTTAAATGATGAATAAAATAATCAAAAATAAAAAAATCTTATAACAAATGCGACGAGTTCTTCAAAAAATTAAAAAAGACCAATAACAAATAATTCGCCTAAAGTAAACATAAACAAATAAAATAATGAAAGTATAATAAATGTTTTTATAACAACAAATAAAAAACAATAATAAAATTAATAATACGAAAGTATTAAAAATTAATAAATATAAAAGAAAGATTCTGAAACCGAATCTACTTATGATCCTGATTAAATACCTGCAGACTTTAAATAAGCAAAATAACATAGCGTAATATATATCGATTTTATTATTTTTATAAAAAAATATTGATTAAGTAAGCTTCTATTATTGGAAAAGAAGATAACTCAGAAAATTCTTAAATTTCATATTGTAAATGTTGTAGCAGAAGAGTAGAAAATATAAGACTTAGTTTATGGTGCGATTTAACTTAATTATCATTTTAGGTAGTGGTTTTCCTTTATTTTTTACTTATATAAAATTTTGTTTGATGTTTTTAATTATTTTGTTTGGCGTAAGTGGAATATTTAACACAGTAACAAATGGAACTATTGGTAAATACAAATATAAACTAAATAAATAAATAAATTTAAATAAGGCTAATATTGTGAATAATAAAAATTAAAAGTTGACTAAGATTAATGTGATTCAAATAATTGGATTACAAAATATTCATTAGGAAATAAAAGAAATGAAAATTAATTAATGGATATATAAAGCGCTTTGAATTTATTTTCAATATTTATAATAATAATTCTTTTATAATATTTTCGATATGTTCAAAGAAAAACAGATGTAGAATGTGATGTTGCGGATATTTCTGTAAATGATTATACAATTATGATAAATAATATCCCAAAAAAAATTGAAAATGCATTGAATGATGATTATGACGATGATTTAAAAGATTTTTTGGAAAAAAATGCATTTCCAGGAGGAAAAAAGCTAAATATTGTAAAAGTTAATTTATGTTATGATTTGGATGAATTGAAGACTTTGCATAAATATAAGAGATAAAAAATTCTGAAAAAATAAAAATTATTATCTTATTTTTATAATAAAGGATAATATCCTCAAGGTATGTCATTAGAAAAAGTAAATTAAGAAGTTTATATTGCTGATAAAAATAAAGAAACTTTAGAAGCTAAATTTGCAGATGGAAAGGGAAAATAATTTATGGAAAAATACTTTAGTGGATGGGCTTTTGTAAGTTTATAAACAGAATAAGAAAAGGAAGAAATTATAGATTTATATGATTGTAGTTTTATTTAAATGAAAATAAAAGGAGTTAAACCTTTAGTTTATCATGGGAATTAGCTTGTAATTAAATAAGCTCCTTAACCTACTGATATTTTTTGGGAAAATTTAAAACTGTCAGATAAACAAAGATCATAAAGAAATCTTTTAGGAACTTTGTTTTCACTTTTAGTTTTAGGAGCTTGTTTTGGATTACTTTATGGACTTATTACAGCTTAAAAATCTTTAAATACTAGTTCTAATAATGATAATTAAACAATCGTTTAAATAGTTGGTATTGCTATTTCTGTAGTAATTAGTATTTTTAATGAAGTTTTGAAGATTATTTTAGTTGAAGTTGCTAAGTATTTTTAATTTAAAAAATTATAAATTTATTATTTTAACATTATATAATTTTTTAAGAAAAGAAGGGCATATTACTATTACTAAATTTAATATTAGTTAAGCTAAAAAAATATCAATAGCTTAGTTTTGTAATACTTCTTTAATTACTTTTTTAGTTGAAATAGTAATAACTAATAATAATAAATCAAAATTCTTGAAAATATTTGGAAATGGTATAAATAATCAAAATTAATTTTTGTTTTATTTATTTTAAATTAAAAAGGTGGGTTAGCATAAAATTAAAATTATGTTTTTATTTCGAATATGGTAATATCATTTGTAACTTAAGCTTTAGATGTTGGATATTACGTAAAAAAATTGAAACGAAAATTACAAGAAAAAAGGGTTTAAAATCTATTTTAACTTAATCATAATTAAATGAGTTTAAAAAATATAAATTATTTTTTTAAATATTTAAATTTTAAAATGCTAAAAGATTATATGAGGATCCGATATATCCTATAGAAATTAGATATTGTACATTAATAAATACGATGTATATGACAGCTTTTTACGGACCTATTTTACCTATTTGTATATTATATTCATTTATAACTATATTCTTATAGTATTGGATTGATAAGGTAATATTTTAAATTTTTAAAGAAAAATTATAAAAAAAAAATAGTATAATATTTTAAACAGAAGAACAATAAAATATTAATAAGGGCAAGAACTTTCAATAGAAATGACAGAAATGATTGAGATAATATTGCCTATATTTAGTATATCTAACTTAGTTTTTTTCCTTTATATTTCAGATGAGAAAACACAAGCTCCGAAAATAGCAATTGCAGGTATTATAATAGGAATTATTCATGCATTATTACCTATGTAATATTTCAATGAAAAAATGTTTAAAATAAAAGAAGGAATACCGAATGTTGAAACTTTTAATAAAGTAGAATAAGGATTTAAAGTGGTAATAATAAATTAATATAATTATAATATAATATAATATAATATAATATAATATAATATAATACTAATTGTAATTATAATTAAAAAGTTTATATAAAATTTAAAAATTAAACATTTTTTTATTATTTTATAATAAAATATTATATATTTAGTTTTTTATATATGTTTTTTAAAGTAATATGACTTAATTAATCCTGCAACTGCATAATAAACAAGACGATAATAATATATTAAAAAAATATAGAATGCTTAAGAATTTAGATAATCAATAGTAAAAAATAATAGTTTATTTATAAATTATATCACATTTGTTTTTTTATAGCTTTCCTAATAAAAGATGTTTCAAAAATAAAATATTGATTATCACAATTAATAGAGCAAATTTGCATCTGATGTTAAAGTTTAATTAAATTATTAAACTCTATAAATAAATCATGATAAAAAAGATAATAATAAATATGAGAATTTATAAGAAATTGAAAATTTAATGAATGAAATTAAGATTTGAAAAAAATTATAAGAAAAAGAAAAAGTAGAATAATGTAAAATATAAATTATTAGAATTCAAAAAAAATAAAAAAAGTTTATAATAAATAAATTATAAAAAATATATATAAATAAAAATTTATCTATTTTTTCTTTTTTTTCAATTATTAATTTCTTTTAAAATATTATTATAAAAGTGTTATATCTTTATTAAATTTAAAATTTACTAAATTTTGTATTTTAGTCTTATATTTTTAAATATTTATATTTTTTTTACTATTAATTTAAAAGTTTTGTGATTGTATTTATATTTTTGTATTTCCATTCATTAATTAAATAATTTATTTATCATTTTATATTTTTTATATTGCATTTCTAATGCTTTTTTTTTTAGTTTTCTTTAATTTTTTTTAAAACTCTATAAATAATTTGATAAATGCCCTTTTTATATTGAGTTTTTGTTTAACAAAAAATACAGAAAAATAAAAAAAAACATCAGAGCAAATAATTTTTTACAATAGGTGAAATTTTTAATGAATAATGATTTAAAAAATCTTCACTTTAGTTTCTTTAAACTTAATGCAAAATTGAATATCTTAAAAAAATTAAATTTTGATTATTATGAACTGATTTTTTAATCTATTACTAATACTAATATTACATGTTTCTTCAAGTAGATTATATATTACTTTATTAAGTATAAATAATAAAATGTTTTATTATTTTAGTCGTTGTCATTCTGATACTTATTAAATTTAAACAATAATTGTATGACTATATAAAGTTTAATCACTTTTTTTATTTATATTAATATATTTTTTCCAAGAATTGTCATTTAAAATAATGTTTTTTTTATGTATTCACGATAAATTAAATTTCATTTATATTAAAGAAAATATTTTAAATTTTAATAATTTTTAAATTGCAAATAAAAAATAGTATAAAGAGAAGTTTTTTTGTATAATTAAAATTTAATTTAAATAATTATAAATTTTTTTAAAAAAAAACATTTTAAATTATGAAGATAAATTAAAATAGTCTAAGAAATTAAGTTTTCAATAATAAAATAATTAATTTAATATATAAAAAAAATCAATTATTTCTGATCTTTTACCAGTGATATTAAAAAGGTAAAAATAAGCAAATCATTTAGTATAAGAAATGAATAATTATATGACTATTAATTTATTAAATATATAAAATCTAATATTTTTAAAAACTTTATTCTAAAAATTAATAATAAAATATTGTAAAATTTAATTACAATTAAATATAAGAAATTGATATAAAATTATACGACTCTAGATTTTGATAAAACCTAAAATTTTATTTTAAAAAAGTGGCTAATATAGAATACTAATGATACATATTTAGAAAGATTACAAAAATAAGATGTAAATTAAATAAAAAATACTGTATTAATAGACTTAAAAGGAAAAAAAAATATACATTAAAAAAATATATAAATAAAATATAATATATTAGAAAATAATAAAATAAATAAAATTGAAGATCATTTGTAATATTAAAAATAAAAAAATTATTAAAACTCATAATATTAATAAATTAATAATTTAACTTTAACTAAAAAATAATATAAATAAAAATCTTAAAATAAAAAAATACTTAAAACTTTTAACTAAATCACATTTTTTAATATGAAGCTGTAAAAAAATTATGAATAAACAATAATGACAAAGTAAAATTAAATTTTTAATATAAAAAATAATTTAAATGAAAGAAAAATTTATTAAAAAAAAAACTGATAGCATATATTTAATAAAAAAAAAATTAATATTATAAATATTATTAATATATATAATAATTATAAATAAATAAAAATATATTTGTTTTTAAGATAAATATATATTTCGATTTTTATTTTTTAAATATTTTACATGTATTATTATATAATTCATTTATTTTATTCAAAATTATTATATTAAATTTAAAACATTTCTTCAGGATTTTATTAATTATTTTAGCAAATTATAAATTATAATTTATTATAAAAATTATTAATTTTATAAATTTAACTTATATTGTTTTATTATTAAGAATTCATAATTTATTAAAAAGAAGTTTAATTCTAATGATTAATTGTAAAATTAATTACTTAATTTTTTTAAATGGATATATGAAAAAATTATTATAGTTATAATTATAATTATTTATTATTATTAATATTATTATTATTATTATTATTATAATTATTATTATTATTATTATTATCTTTATTATTATTTTTATTATTATTTTTATTTTAATTTTTATTATTATTTTTTCTATAAACAAGAATGTTTTTATTTAATTCAAAATAGTTTTTATCTTTTTAAATTATACTTCTTAATTCAATATAATATAATTTATATACAATTAAATAATTAAAAAATATAAAAAATAATCCAAAAATAATTAATACTATTATAAATATTGATGTACATAATAAACTCATTTGTATTATATAATAATTAAATGTATTTTTTTCCAAAAAAAAATCAAAAATAATTAAAATTATTATCAATATAATCATTAATAACGATATAATTGTAAGAATTATATAACGTTTATTTTAATTTGTAAATATCATTTAATTTATAATATATTTCTATTTACCATATATTTAATATTCGAAAAAGCAGGCATTACATCTTTTTTTTATTTAAAAACTTTTAAACTTTAATTTATTTACGTTTTACAGTTCTTTATTAATTAAAAACAAAAAACATTAACTATGAATATTTTTTAGTGATCCTGTACAATAGCAAAATTTATTGATAAATGGGTCATCCTCTTATTATATTTAATGGCATATCCTACAATATTCTAAATTTGAAACTGATAATTTATTGCTAAGAATTAAATCTTTGTTTTAACTTTATTTACTACTTCTCATACTTTTCATAAATAGTTTGAAAGTCAATTATATTTATCAACTTTATAATTTATAAATTATTTAATTAAATATATATCAAGATAAAATATATTATTTTTGTAATTAAATTCATTTTATATGAATATTTAATTAAAATACAAAAATTTTAATTTTTTTTATATATTTAATATAACTATTAAAAAATTTAAGTATATAACTTCTTAAATAGAATAGAAAAATATTTCACTTTATAAAGAAAAATATTTTTTATTAATTTAAAATAAAAATGCATTTATTAAAATATTTTAATAATTTATATATAAACATATTAAATAAAGTTTTAATAGAAAATAAAAATAAAAAAAATAAAAATAAAAATAAAAAAAATAAAAATAAAAAAAACAAAAATAAAAATAAAAAAACAAAAATAAAAATAAAAAAACAAAAATAAAAATAAGACTTTATTAACTTTTACTTTATAAAAATTAAAATATAAATATATTTTTTAATATATAATCATAACTTTGGTTTTAGTTATTTTAATTATTCATTTTAATATCCATATAAATCTCCTCCTTTAGAATCAAATTAGTTTTTATATTTATAAAAAATTTGAGTTACATATTCTATATATTTTTTATGCCATTCTTCAATTTATTCTTTAGTCGGATTTTCAATTTATGGAACTTCAAAAGGTTTTGCAACAACCATTTCAATATTAATATTAGGATTAGACAAAATTAAAAAATATTTAGAATAAAATAAAGTTCCTACGAATTTAAATTTATTTAATAAAAGTCTGAATTTATAAAACTTATCTATTGTTTAATAAGCTTTATTTTCATTATAAGCTACACAAGGTCTAATCTTGTAGCCATATTTCATTGCATATTTTATGAAGCCTTTATGTTCTAAATAATAATTATATTAATTTTAAGAAGTTAAACTAGCCTTTTTAAAATTTATTAATTTGGAAATATTAGTTGTTCATATAAAAAAAAATATTAATTTTTTTCAAAAACTTAATTTTAAAAAAAAAAACTATTTTACTAAACATATTTAAATTGATTTTTTTTTTTTGCATTACAAATTAAAAAAATCTTTTATATTTTTGTAATGCATAAAAAAAAAAATTAAATTAAAAAATAATTAGTTAATATCATTTTTTTTATTATTAAATCAGTATTTAATAAAATTTATGGAATGAATAATTTTTATTTTTTTTGTAGTATATATTAAAATTACTTCTTCATATCCTCCTGGAATAAAGCATATGTTTTTTCCCTTTTACATGTAACTTTAGAAACTTTGTGGATCAGCAGATACTAATCCTGACCATCTTATTAAATACCCAGCCAAAGGCATTTGCAAAGCAACTCGTGATCCACAAAAAACTACTTGACTTAAAGGTTCTTCTTTTCTATACATATTTAATAAAAGAGCCATTGCCATAATACTATGTGGATGAACCTTTATTAAAAAAATATTATAAAAAAAATAATAATAAAATAAACTGGCAATAATATTTTTTCTTTTTCTAAAGGACTTTCATAATGCACATTAAAACCTTTAAAATATTTATGAGGTGCTAAATATTGAAAAATTTTCTGATATGTATCTGATTTTCTAGCAAATTATTAAAAGAATTAATTCATAACAAAAAATGCTGCTATACCTTTATTACCAAATCTAAGCTTTATATATATAATTTAAATAAAAATAATGTAATAATTATATTTTTTTTAAATAAAACTTTTTTAGATAAATAATTAATAGCAAATGATCCTGTGATAAAAGTATTTAGAGGAAGATATTAATATAAATATAATCCTAACGCGCTTCTAAATTGTTATAAAAAGCTTTTTCTTTATCTATTTGTTGATATATCTTATTATCGCTCCATTAATAATAAAAATTTAAAAAAATTAAATACATAAAAAATATATACCTAATACAAAATTAACAAATATTATATATAAATATAATAGAAAAAAAAAGAATAAATGTTTTTGCATATATTATATATGTTATTTATATAATTAGCAAAAAATAAATAATAATAATTTGACAAAAATGTTTTTATTTTAATAATAAATATAATTATTATTAATCACTATATATTTTTTTAAAAAAACTTTCTAATTATTTGTATTTTACTTTAATATCTTTTGTTTGTTTTATTATTATCAATTTTTTTTTATTTTTGTATCTTTAGTATGATAATTATTTATATATATTTTTTTTTAAATAAATAGATTATTATTATTATTTTCTTTATAATTATTAGATAATTAATTTAAATCTATTTATTATTACTTTTTTTCCTTCGATTTTCAAAAAATTGATAAAAACTTAATTTTTTTTTTTAAGTACAACAATGTTAATTTAAATATTTTTACTTTTAATATATAATTTATTTTATATTTATTAAAATAGAAGTTTTATCTAGAATTTTTTTCTCAAATTTTAAAAAATTAATTAATTTTAAATATATTGTAAAAAAAAAAAATATATATAGGATACTATATTTTAGATTCTCCTCTGGTTTTATTTCTCATTTTCAAAAAAAAAATAGTTAAGTTTATAAATTCTAATTTTTAATTATTTTTAAAATATATTTGTTTTTAATTATATTTTAATTTGAGTATCATCATTTTTAAAATTAAAACTATTTTTAAATATTTAAAAATTTTTTAATAATTAATTTTTTGTAAGATTAACTTTGATAATTTACTGTATTTCTGTTTCTTAAATTTACAATTCAGCAATTTTTTATTATTTTTATTCAATATATTGACGGTATTTTTATTTAAAGATACTAGAACTTTTTAATTTACGCAATTTAATAGTTCAAATACAAATTGTGTATTAGATATTATTGAACTTTTAATTTATTTAACCTATCCATATATTTTTATTTTAAAATTATTTCTATCTCTAAATTTAAAATATTTATTGACTTTATGCCATTTTTATTAAACTTTATAATTTCGAATTTTTTTTTGTATTTAAAATAAAATCTTGAAAAATGTTAGAAAATCATGAAATTGAAATTAGATACTTAAAAAAATTATTTTTATTACAATAACAAATTAATAGTTAAAATTGAAAATATTTAATTTTTTTTTTTTTTTAATATTTTTAAAAAAAACTCAATAAAATAAAAAAGATGCTATAATCATTTTTTTTTAATTATTGTGTTTAAAAAAATATTATAAAAAAATAATAAAAATGTTAGAAAGTGATGTAAATATGATTTAAATTAAAATGTTTAAAGTATATAATGGGTAATTTAAATCTTTAGAATTAATTTCTTTATTTTTTTAAACATGAAATATTATCAATTAATTTTTTCAGTTTTATTGCATAGACAATATTATACATTTGTTTTTACATTTATTAAAGAAAAAAATATTAACTTATTACAATAAAATTATAAAAATACTAATGTTATTTTTTTAAAAAGAATATATTTAAATATTATAAAGACTATCTTTTAAATTTAAAAAATATTTTTTTTAAACAAAAGAAAAATTAATATATTAATAATTTATTATTTTATTTGTTTAACATTAGATTAAAATAGTTTTTTTTTTTAAAAAAAAATCATTTCTTAAATGAACTTAAAAATTCCTCTGTTAATTACAGATAGTTTTTGTAAACAGAATTATATTGTTTTACTATTTTTTAATTTTTTTGTTTACTTTTTTATTTTTTTTCTTATTCATCTATTTTTTATTTAACTTTTTATTAAATATATTAAAGATCTATTTCAGGTTTATTATAATATTTTCGATTTTCTATTTTATTATTTTCTTTTTCATTATTTTTTAGTAAATCTTAATCTTCTAAATTAATATAATTAACAAAATCATACATTTACTTATAAAAAAAAAATACATTAAATTTGTTTTTAAAAATATAAAATACTTATAATTTTTTTGATGTTTTTAGTTCTGAATTTTAACTTTTACATTATTATTTATTTAATTCAAATAATTTTTAATTTTATTATTCTGTTTTTTCTTAATCTCCTAAATTCTCTTATTCTGATTCTTATTAATAATTTTTTTAATTCAATAAATTTTAGTTTTATTAATCTTCTTATTATTTATTATATAGAGTCAAATAATCTTAATTTTCAATGTCTTTTAAAAAGTTTTCAACATCAGAATTAATGCTTCTATTAATTAATTTTTATTGTACATCAAGAAATAATTATCCTTAGTTTTCATCTAAATCATTAGTACTGTAAGTAAAATATTTTATTCTACTTATAAAATCGTCTAAAAAATTACTTTTCATGTTTTTTGTTATTTTAAATTAATCTTATTTTTAAAAAATCTTGAAAATTTTTATTTATTTTATCCAATAAATTGAAATAAAAAATAAAATATTTTTATAAAAATACATTTTATTCTTTTTTAACTAATTTTTAATTCTTTTTTAAAGCTATATTATAATCTACATTTTAAGTTTACGTTTTTTATTATTCCTTTTTTTAATTTTTTTTTTCATTCTAATCATATTTTTATGGTTTTTATTATTTTTAAAATCTTTTAAATGGTAATTTATTAATTAATTAGTTTAAATTATTTTATCCTATATTTAATATTTCCAAATTTATTTATTACTATTTTATTTCAATTTAATTCTTAATTTCATTATGTTAATTTTTATTACTTTTCATTTATAATTCTTATATTTAATGATCTCCTAAATTTTTTTAATTTTATATGTCTGTTGGTGAAATCTTATTTCTAAAAGTATTTAGATTTTCATATTGATTTAATTAAATATTTTATGCAATACTTAATTGAGAAGAAATTAGGTTTTCATACTAATTATGATTAAAAGAATCTTAACTTTCTTGAATTTTATTATTCTAACTTTATTTTTAATTTCTTACCAATGAACTTTTAAATTTAGAATCATTTTTTTATAAAATCTTTGAAGATATATTTGCTTTTTATATAATCATTTTAACAAAAAAAAATATAAAATAATTAAATGTAAAAGAAGAAAAATAAATATAAATATTGTATATAATTTATTAAGTTAATAAAAAAAATTTTAAAAACATATAAACAAATATTATTTATATAATAAAAAAATATAAAAATTAATATTGTAAAAAAAAAAAAAATTATGTATATATAAAAATAAAAAATAAAATGATATAAAAAAAATATATAGTTATTTTAAATATTTTTATATTAAAGAATTTCAATAAAAGTATTTTTTTTTTTTTTTTTAAATACAATATTAATAATATAAATAATTATTTATTAAAATATGTAAAAAATAAATATAAATAAAAAAAAATAAAAATATATAAATATAAATATAATTATATATTTATATATTTATATATTTATACATTTATATATATTTTATTCATGTTTTTTTATTATTTTTATAGTAATTTATTATATTTTTTTGCATTATATATATTTTATTTATTTTAATATTTTAATTAATTTTCAAAATTTAAAAAAATTTAATCAATAATGTTATTATTTTATAATAAAAAATTAATCAAAAATTAGATACTTTTTCAAGAAGTATCTGAATTATTTTTTTTTAAAATAAAATATTTTATATTAATGTCAATATATATTTAATAATCTTTTAAATTTAAAAAATAAAATGGATTATTTTTCCTTAAACTAAAATCACCTAAATAATAATTATAAATAAAATTCAAAATAAATTTATTATTGCTAATATTTTTTTGATTAATAAATATTTGAATATTAATAAGATCTATTTCATAATACCTTCACATAATTTTCATAGCAAAATTCTTATTTTTCTCATAATTAATTACCATCCAACGATTCTAAAATGACTAAAAAAATAAAAAAACAGAAAAAAATACTTCCTTCAGTATTATTTTTAAACGGCTAAAAGCAATATTTATGCACAATTTGTCAAAAAAAGTTTTTAAAAAGGAATAGCTCGGTGGACATAAAGCTAAATCTCATCCTGGAGCACCTTCTTAAAGAACAGAAAGAGAAGAAAAAAAATACAAAAATTTTTATGTGAGGATGAACTTTAACTTGAATATTAATATAATAAATTTAATGATTAAAACTCATTTATAAATGATATTTATAGTATAAAAAGATGATATAAATAATAATTATCAAATAATTTTATATTTTTATTTATATAATAATATTTATTTTAAATTATAAAAATTAAATATATAAAATAAATTTAATAATAAAAAAAAATTACACTCTTTTAATATTAATATAATAAATATGTTTTCAGTTCATTATTTTTTTTAAATATACTAAAAATTCGAATAATAAAAAAGAAAACTATAAAAAATATATAATATAATTTATTATAGTTTATATAATTTAATATTAATAAAATAAATAAAATTAAAAAAATTAATATATACAATTTATATATAAAAATATGTATTATAGTATATTATCTTATTATAAAAAATATAAATATAAAATATATTAATTTAAACATATTTTAATAAATATTTATTTAATTCATCAAATATAAAAATAGAATTTATAAAAAAATTAGAATTATAGATAATTTATAATAATATTTATATTTCTATTAATAAATAATAATATGTTAATACAGTATAAACTATTTATTATCAGTCAGGTGCAATTATTCAATATCCAAAATTTTAAATTTTAAAATAACAAAAAGTATTCAATAATAGCTTTTATAAAGCAAATATGTAAAATTGTGTTATAATAAATTTTATTTTTTAGTTAATATCTATTTTTTT
>NW_004086233.1:33722-132426 GCF_000220395.1 Ichthyophthirius multifiliis | reverse complement strand
TAATAATATATATATATATAAATTAAATTAATTATTATATATATATATAGTATATATATATATATATATATATATATATATTTAATATTTATTATCCATATTTTACATAAATCTAATATTTTATATAGAAAAATAAATAGAAAATTTAGAAAAAGATTTAATTGAATAAAAATAGGAAAATAAAAAAGAGATTGAAAAGACCGAAAAAAGATTCTTATTTTAGAAAAAAATTAGAAGAAAGCCTTTTAAATAATTAAAAAGAAAATGAATAAAAATAGAATAATTTTTTACAAAAAACACTGAACATTTTATAAAGTAATTAAAAATGGAATAAAAAGATCTCGAAATAAAATATTTTGAAGAAATTGAAAATAATAAAAGCCTTCATTTATAAATTTCTAAATTAGAGGCAGATTTTTAAGATGAAAAAAACATTCTTAATAAATAAATTTGGGAATTAAAATAAAATATCAATAACAAGTCTTTTTTATAAGAAAGCTAGAGGGAAATTAAGCTTGAAAAATAAGAAAATATACTACTCTCCTAAAAAAATGCATAATTATAAGCTCTATATAAAGAAAAGGAACTCCTATAAGATTAAATAAGGCAAATAAAATAAGAAAATGAAGATAAAAGTTCAAAAATATTAATTTTAAATTAAACTTATCAAAAGATACTTAATTTTAGGCTTAAATAAACCAAGAACTTGAAGAACTGAAATACTTTGTAAAAGAAATGAAAAAATAAAAAGAGTATATAGAATTATAATTACAAATGAAAATTTAAAACATACAAGAGAACGTATAATATATTCAAGAAATGTAAGTTTTTCTAAAAACCTAACAAAAACAATACGAAGAAATAATAAACGCAAAAACGGAAGAAAACAACTAAAAAGAATAAAAAATAACTGAAATATAAGAAAAACTGGACATTATAACATTCCAAAACTAAAATTTAAAGTAAAAAAACACCCAAAAAAATACCGAAAATGACCTTTTGAAAAAAGGAAAAGAAAAAACATTCCAAAAATAATCACAAAATGAAAATTTAATAAAATAATACGAAGAAAAAATAAGAATTTTGGAGTAAAATAATAAACAATAACTAGAAAATTTCCTAAATGAAATAAAAGCCTAAAAAAATCACAATTTCAATATCGAAGTTATACGATAGAACTTTAATAAGTAGATATAACACAAACATATATATATATATGTATATATAAAATAATATATATATATATATATATATATATGTATATATATATATATATTATTTTTTATATAGAACTATGATAAAATTTAATTGCTTATGATAGATAGTGAATAAATATATAAAGAACATTTATAGATTTTAGAAAAGAAATTTGTTTAAGATTTTCAATAGTTTTTAAATTAAACTACTAATAAAATTAAATTTTATATTCAGAAAAAAGACTAGATCGATCTCAAAGAAAAAGTTCTTAAAACCTTCAATGAATTTCTGAAAATAACTCCATAAATTACCGAAAAAGACGCCTAAATAAAGAAACTTTAACAAAAGCTCCAAAAAACAACTATTCAAGATTAAAAACCTCCAAATTAAACACCAAATGATGCCTAATTAACCTTATATTAACAAGAAATTGATAAAATTCAATTAGAAGCGAATAATATATAACACTTATTGGATTAAAAAGACTTACAAATCCAAGAAATGAACGAAATATCCAAAAAAACAAGCGAAAAAATCAAAAGCCTTCTCTAAACCTAAAAAAATATTAAATAATAAAACGAAGACCTAAAAAAAACCATATAAGAGCTCTTTAAATAGAAAAGCCAAGCGGAAAATACACAAAAAGACCTTGAAAATCAACTAAAAAACAAAGGAAAAATCCTCCAAAAAAAACTTCAAGAAAATACCCATTTAGAAAATTTCCAAAAAACAGAAGATTTTATCCAAAAAATTAATTTTTTACTTAATTTTCCTTCCGAAAATAATGACTTCTAAAAAATACTAAATTTCATAAAAAACCTCCAATAATAACAATAAGTACTAAACTAATAAAATATTCTCCTCTAAAACGATAGTCTTAGAAAAGACCTTTAAATTTAAGCTAGAAATTATCCATATATACCACAAATAAATACCTAAGAAAGCAAAAATATACTCGATATTCTGATTTTTTATCTAAAAAACAATCTCGATTTACTAATATAGGTACTCGGATATGAAAAATACTAATAAATATAAAAAGAACTAGAAGAAATCTAATAAAAAGGTGATTTTAAGACACTAATATAAGAAAAAATAGAACAAATAATACATTATAGGATATAACTAATATTTTTTTAAAATTGAAAAAAAAAAAAAATTATATATATATAGAATTATTAATATATATATATATATATAAATAAATGTTATTTTTGCATATTTTAGTCATAAAGTATACTTAAAAAATACAAAACACATAAATCTTAATTACAAAAAATAAATCAAAAAATGACTATATTATTAAATGATTATTATTCATAAGAATAGGATGTTAAAGATATTTAATTAAATATAAAATAAAAAATAAGATATTATGAGAATATATAAAATATTATAAAAGATACTATTTTACTATAAAAAGGTAATAAAAAGATTTTTAAAGGAATTATATGAAAAAAAATAAAGTATATTATATAATAAAATAAAAAAAGAAATTAATGAAATAAGATTTATTAAAATTATAAATAATAAAAAAAATTAAGATTTATTGTTTATCTTAGTAAAATTTAAATAAAAATAAAGAAAAATATTTAAAAATACTAAATTTAAAAATAATTTAATATCATTATATGAATATAAAATTAAATAATGAATTTTAAAAAATTTAATATAAAAATAAAATAAAAAAAAATAGTAATATTTATAAAAATATTTATTATTAAAAAAAATAAAAACAAAATTTAAAATTTAAAATAAAAAAAAAATTATAATTGTTATATAAAATTTTATATATATTATATAAATAAGTATATAAATAAAAATAATTAAATATAAACATAAATATATATAAATATATATGTATTTATATATATATATATATATATATATATGTATTAAGTTTTTTTTTTTATATGTTTTTATACACATAACAATAAATTATAAAATATAATTTTATAATAATATGCATACAATATATTTATTTAAAATTTATACAAATAATTTTTCTTTTTATGAAATTTATTATATTTTAATATTTATTTCAATAATTTAGTTTAATTATATATTTTTTTTTTCAAATGTACAAAATCTATATTTTTTTTTTTATTTTTAAAATTTAATATTATTAATTCATAATATCTATAATGATTTATAATTCATTCTAATCATAATTTTAATGAAAAAATATTTTTAATATTATTTTAAATATAATTCTAATAATAAATATATATATATATATATATATATATATATATATTTATATTTATATCTATATTATCATTAAAAATGAATGAATTGAATAAATATATAAAATTTAAAAAAATATATATAAAAATCTATATATGTATAATATTTATACTAATATTTATAATTTTATATTATTTATATAATATTTTTTACATTTAATTAATAAAAATTATACGATAAAAATAAAATATGGGAAAATTAATGCGCATGTGTCCCATGTAAAACCGATTTATAAATAGAAATAAAATCTTCTTAAACAGTAAAAAACAAAAAAAAATCATTTTCACAGAAAAAAAAAAATTCTAAGAAAATAAAAAAAAATAAAGGAATAAGTTGAATTACAATAATTATAAATAAAAGAAAATACTGAAAAAACATTAAAACATAATACATGCGATGAATAACAAATAAATGAAAAATATAAGGAATAAATAGATAATCTTCCTCCCCCAATCATCTCATTATAGACTGTTCAAAAAGATGAAAATATATAAAATTAAAAATTAATCATTGAACAAGAAGAAGAATAATAATCCAAAAGTGAACTCGAACAAAATTATTCGCGGAAAAACGAAAACTCTTTTTTCGAAATAATAAAAGAAACAGAAAAACAATCAGAAAACACAAACGAAAATAATATATGTGAAAAAAGGGAAAAACGTGAACCATATGTATTTAAAAGTGGAGCCATATATGATGGCGAATGGAAAGGTAGTATGAGAGACGGTTTCGGAATATAAAAATGGGTTGACGGTGCAAAATACGAAGGATAATGGTAAAACAATAAAGCGCATGGAAAAGGTAAATTCTATCATGTTGATGGTGATATATTCGAAGGCGAATGGTATTAAGATAAAGCTAATGGATATGGTATATATGTACATGTAAATGGTGCAAAATATGAGGGATATTGGAAAGATGATCTATAACATGGACATGGAATAGAAACATGGAAAGATAATTCTAAATATGAAGGAGAATATGTAAATGGAAAAAAAGAAGGCCATGGTGTTTATATATGGGCAGATTGGTAATAATATATATATATAATATATATATATATATATATATATATATATATATATATATATATATTTAGTTCAAAATATGTTGGTGAATGGCATGATAATAAAATACGCGGAAAAGTATATATATATCTATTTTTAGCAAGATATAAAAAATAAAATTTATAAATATTGTTTATTTGGGGATATATTTTAATTAAATTTTATATAAATTACATAGATAATAAAAAAATCTTTAATAAAAATTAATATATATAAAATTTATTTAACAACATATATATATATATATTTAATTATATTCTCTATTAAATATAGGGTATGTATTAATGGTCAGATGGAAGATAATATGATGGTGAATGGTTAAACAACAATATGCATGGTTAGGGTAAATATACATGGAAAGATGGTAGATCTTATGAAGGATAATACTTTAATGATAAAAAATAAGTATTTAATTTATTTAGAATTTATTTTATAAATATAAGTTTTTTTTATAAAGGGTTACGGAGTTTATAGTTGGGCAGATAATAGAAGATATAAAGGTGAATGGAAAAATGGGAAATAACACGGAAAAGGACGATATGTTTTAACTGATGGAACTATTAAAAACGGGATATGGGAAGATGGGAAAAGAATATAATGGATAGATGAATAAGATGAAAAAGAATAAGAATAAACATGAACATGAACATTTTTATAGAACATATATATAAAAAAATATAATATATATAATAATTTTTAATTTAAATAATATATATAGGATTATTTTTAAATTTTATTTTTTGTATATAAATAATTAATTTAAATCTTTCTAATATTTTTTTTATTTTAAATTTTTTTATTTTAATAAATTAATTAAATAATTTATATTATGTTTATAAATTATTTGATTATATAAAAAAGAAAAAAAAAAAATGGAAAATAAAATTTGTGGAATCAGAATTATTTCAAAAGAATTAAATACATAATAAGAAAAAGAAACAAATTAATTCAAAAAATATTTTGAATATGATGTATCTACATAATATTTGAAATTATATCATGAAGTTAAATAAAAAAACATTATTTTAAAAAATAAAATATAAGAAATAGAATAACTAAACAAATTTATTTAATAAAAAAACATATAATTATAAATAGTATAAAATAACTCTAAAATATAATGTGAAAATATAACAAAAATCATATAACAAAAATATAACGAAATATAAATTTTATAAGATAAAATAAATAACAAAATAATAAATTAATAAAAATATTAAATAATAATATAAATATGAATTATTAAAAAAAATAAAAAAAATAGATAAAAAAATAATATTGAAATAAAATATAAAATAAATATATATATATATAAAATATAAATATAATATATATATATATAATAATTTTATTTATTTTTTACAATTCATTAAATTTTACCATGACTAGTTTTTATTAAATTATCTAATATTGAGATTTTAGCTTTCAATTATGCAGTTTCTTGGGCATATTATTTTGTTTATCTTACAATCTATATTTTTTTTTATTATATTAAATTTTTTTCTATATTTTAAATACTTCATCTTATATAATATTAGCCTAATTTTATTTTGTTTCAATATCAAATAATAGCATTTCTTTTTTTTATTTATATTATTCATCTTTATAAAATAATTTATTTTATCTTTAAATCATTTCTTCCTTTACATTTAATCTATCTAATCTTTTTTTATTAAATTTATATAAAAAATGTTAATATTTTTATATAAATTATATATTATCTAATAATATATTTTAAAATGAAATTATTAATATAATACTCCATGCTATTTTATTCTATTTCCTATAATAATTTTTCACATTCTTATTTATATTTTTTTATTTCTTAAGGATCTTCTCTTATATATTCATCTTTTTAAAATTTTTATAAAGCACTTAAAGGTAAATCTTGAGAAATAGAAAGCAAACTTTCTATTTGTTTCTCTTTTTCAATTAATATATCTTTTTAATGCTATAAATATTTTATTTTTATTTCTAATTCTTTCGAACTTAATCTGTAGTTATTTTAAGCTTTTTCCTATTTTATTGATATTAATATATATATATGCAATATAAATTTTATAATATATAATATATATATATATATATATTATTTAATTATAAATACAAATATTTATAAATATATATAGTTTAATACTTATATCAAATTTTTTAAGTTTTTTATTATACTTTCTTATGATTTCATAGTCGAAATAATATTTTAAATTTAAGGTAATTAATCTCTACATCTTTATATATGAAAATCTTATTATTAAGAAGCTTCTTTAACTATTTCGATTTAATTTTTAATTTCTATTAAAATAAAAAAAATATTTAAAAGATTATAAATAATTACCTTCAGAAGCTTTCATTTATGATTCAATTTAAAAATAAGTATTTTTAAGATCTTAATAAATTTCTTATTCGAATTAAAGTTTGTTCATTAAGATTGCTAGTAAAAAAATTTAAAATTTACATAATAATAATTATAAATTTAAATATTATATTTAATTTTAAAATATTTTTTTCATTTTTATTAATATTTATTAAATAATTTTATTTAAAAAATTAAAATAAATTTGTATAAAAATATACAAATAAATAAATATATGTATATTAAATATATTTATATATATATATATATATATATATATATATATATATATATTATTTATTTTTTATTTTATAATTATTTTATTTACCTAACTTTTATTTTAATATATCTTATCCTTAATTAGTATTTTTAAGAACATCAATATGAATATGAATTTCATTTACGTCACTATTTCTTTTAATTTGATTTCTTAATTAATTGTTTTATTACTTATATATTAAAATTATTAATATATTTTAATATTTTTATAAAAATACTTCCAATGATTCGCATTCTTATCTTAGTTTTGACAAATCAAACGAAACAGTTTTATGAGCATTATTTAAAAATTATATTTTTTCTTAAACTTTAATATATTCTTCTTATTTTAAACATAATATTTTTTCTATTTTTTCACTTTTCTATGAAATTATTTTTATTAAATTTATATATATTTATATATTATTATATTTTATGTATTAATATTTAATAAAATTATTTTATACTTCTTTTATAATATATAAATCTTTTTCTAATGGGTCGTAATATAGATTTTATACTAATTAAATATCATCATTTATTTAATCTTAGAATTCATTTGAAATATAATTTATTTATACATGCACTCTTCCTATTTCTTCATTTTAATTATCAACATTATAAATCTTTAAAAAAAAATGATATAATTTATATATAAAAAATATATTTACTTATAAATCTTATTTTAATTATTTAGTTTCCCTTAACTAAGCAATCATTTTTGTTGTAAATGTAAATACATTTGTACCTATAACTATAGAATTAGTCTTTAAATATATATATATATATATATATAATTTAAAATATTAATATATAATTATAAAGTATATATATTTTTAAATTTATATATTTTTTTGTTTATTAAATACAATTAATGTCTCATTTGATCCTGGATCAATAAGTAATTTGGTTTAAAAAATTCCTATTTTCAATGTAATTCTTGAAGAAAATTATAAATTTTTAAATGTGAAAAGTTTTTTTTCAAATTCTGGTGTTTATGTTTTCGTTTATATTTCAGTTCTTGATTTTTATACTTTTTTGATTTAATCCGGAAATGTTAATTCGTCCAGTTATCCAACAATAAAATAATTTCCTTATTTTTTATAAATATTTTCTGTTTTTTTACATATATATAAAACCTAAAAATTTAAAATTGCAATTCATTATTAAAATTTAAAAATCCATTTTCTTAAAATATACTTATATATAAATATATATATATATATATATTATAATTTCTATTAAATATTTATTTAAAAAATATAATATATTATTTTTTTTTTAACAAAAAAAAAAGATTAATATAAATATATAAGACATTACATATTTATTTTAATATAAAATTAATATTAGTAATATCAGTTACATATATATTATAAATAATTATGATTTTTATTCGATAATTAAACTTACATTTGTATAAACTATAAATATATATGTTTATAAACTATAGTATTTTATATTATATTCATTTTTTCTTTTTAAATAAATCTTTAAGAGGATCAAAAGGATCTTCAGCTATAAAAATACATAAAAAAATATAATATAATATTAATCTTTAATATTATATATATAAAAAATACGTGCAGTCCATTTTTCTTTTTCCATCCTTAAGGCAACTTTCTTTCTTATGGTTTTAATTCAGGATATTTTTCATATTGTTTTCTGTCAATTTTAATGTTTCTAAATTTTAACCTTATCCGTAAATTTAATTACTAGTTTATTTTAAAGATTTCGTTATGCTATTTACTTACTGTTAATAAATGTATATATATATATATATATTTATTAATATATATATTCATATTAATTAATATATATATATCAGAATTACATCATTAACTTTCTATATTTATTAATCTATAGAATATAGTTTTGTCGCATCTTTTATATCTAAATTTTCAGCACCACCTGCTAAAAATCCCCAGTCTTTATACCATGCTGATGTACAATTTAACTCATTTTAAATACGTGCTATCCAGTTTCTATCATCGGCTACTGCATCTCCTCCTGTTTTTATAAACTTATTACCGGCTGCTTCTTTTGACTATTTTTTTTTTTTATAATTTCTTTAAAAAAATATTAAAAATTAAAATATTTTATTAATTTAATATGAATAACAAAAAAAATAAATAGCTTTTTAATAAAAAGGATGATGATTTCATATATCTCGAATAACTTTTATATTAATATTTAGGAAAATTATTAATTTAGTAAATATATATAATAAAATAAAAAGAAACATCTTTATTGTTAATATATGTTTAATTTATTTTCATTTTTTTTTTATTATATCAAACAAAAAAAATATATATAATACAAAAATAAATAATATATATATATATGTATAGATTTTTTTTAAAAATAACTCATGTATAAAATACTAAGAATATTAACACACATAATATTCCAAACAAAATAATAATTGTACAAATTTATCCATAGTCTATGTAATATTTATAAAAATATAAATATATAAAATTATATAGAAACCATTAGTTTAAAGTAATTCCCCTAATTTTTTTTATACAAAGTTCATTTTCGTTAAATTTTTATCTATATTATCATCTAAATCATTTATTTTCCTATATATATATAATATTAAATAAAAATAAATTAATTTCATTTATAAATACTATCCTTATTCATCTAACGCTATGTCTATTACTTTTACATTGTGTTTAAGCCTATTTGCTACATCATTTATTTCTTCTAAATGCTTATCTTATTCTGAAATCATTTCTTGATGGACGTTATACATTTTGACTAATGATTTTACTAATTATTATATTATGCTTTTTTTATTATTATAAAATTTATTTGATTTAATTTAAAAAAAAAATATATATATAAAAAATTATTATTATTAATATATAATTGATATATTAATTATATATACATAAATATAATTACATATAATTTTTATATATATAAATATATATATAATTATTTTATACTTAGACATTTTATATTTAAAAATTAAAAGTAAATTTATGGAAGATAAATAGAACGATTATTAAAAAAAAATTCTATTTAAAATAAATAGGACAAAAAAATATTTAAAATCTTATAATTTATATATTAAAAAGCTAATAATCTGTATTTTATTTAGTATTAGATATAAATTTTATCTTTTTAAAAAAATAAAACAAAAAGATTGACTTTTATTAATTAAAACATTATTTGGAAAATACAAAAAATGATGAAATATAAAAGTAAATATATTTTAATATAAAAAAGAAAATAAAAAAAAGTTATTTAGAAAATTATTACATTTCCAATTAATAATTCTTATAGGCTTATTTTATGGTATCATATATCTTAAAAAATAAAAATAGATAATAAATATTTTGTAAATTATTATCAGATGAAAAATTAATATGTAAGAATATATATTATAAATATATAAATGTAAATTTATATATAAATGAATATAAAATATGTATATATATATATTTATTTATATATATATAAATATATAGATATATTTATAAATATATATATAATTTTAGATATATAATAAATTGGCCAAATACTTGAAATATAATTGATAGCTTTAGTTGATATTTTTAATAAAAAAAAATTAAATTAAATAAAACAATAAATACTAAACACATAATAAATGTAATTAATAATAATAATATTTTATAAAATTATATATTATATATAAATAAGGTTCAATATTAAATAATTAGGTATTAAAAATAGTATTATTTTTATATATTAAAAAATATTTTTGAATAGATTTAATTAATGATTAATTTTCTCCAATAAAATAAAACAGATTGTCTAATAACGAAATTAATTAATTCGAATAAACATGTTAAAAAAAAATAAGAAAGATTAATTATAAAAAAATTGAAAATTGAAAAAAAAAAATTACTTCCAAATAAAATATATATTCAATTAATATTAAAAAAATAAAATATATTAATAAATTATACATTTAAAAAAAAATAAAACTTACAAACAAATAAAAAAATGTCTTGTCATTAAAAGTGTAAAATATAATAATTATAATTTCATACAACTTTTGGTTAAATAAACAGAGACTATCGATATAATAACAATTCAAAAAAGTATTTAAATATATATATATACATATAATTATAAATATATATATATATATATATTTATATTTATTTATTTTTAATTCCAAACTAATAGTCCTGATTACTAAAAAATAAGAGACATTTTATTTTAAAAAGGTAAAAGTTCTAGTTTATTATAATTAAATCCTCGCATAAACGATAATTTAGTTTTAAAAAAATAAATTTAAATGATACAAACACTTAAGAAATTTTTTAAAATCCATTATAAAAATATTTAATTACATATAATTAATATTATTGAAATTAAAAAAATAAAATATATATTTCATTATAATCTATATTTTAACATTTCCTCTTAATAATATTATTTAGCGAAATTATTAAGTTGAATTGATTCATTTGGACATTCTTTAAAATACTTCCAATCTAATAATTCACTAGCATTTGGCCTTTTATTAGGATCTAATTATAATAAAGCGTCTAAAACATCAATTAAATCTTAAGAATACCCTTATAAAATACTCAATTTAGATAAGTTTTTTGCATTACATTCCGTAAATTCAATCTTCCAAGGCAATTTATCATAACCTTCCCATATATCAGGGCTTGGTGTACCCCTTAAAGCATAAATTTTCTATAAAACTTCAGTCGAATTACCATTTATAGAGAAAAACAAATATTATAACTTCATTAAAATTTCTATAAAAACAACTCCGAGTGCCCACATATCACTCTTCGGGCCATATTAAGTGCTTCCAAGAATAATCTCAGGTGGTCGATAATTTACAGTGTATGTATTTGCTGTTAAAGCCCTTTCTGGAGAACCGAATTCTCTTGAAAGTCCGAAATCTGTAATGACAATATTTCCATCTTTGTCAATAAGGAGATTTTCCCATTTAATATCCTGAAATAATATATATGGAAATAAAATAAATTTATATTATTATATATTTAATTTTTATATAATATAATTAAAGATTATTTATATATTATTTATTACTCTATGTAATATGAAATTTTAATGAAGGTAACTTATTCCTTATAAAATCTATTTAAAAATAACTTTATAATCGTTTTCTTTAAAGTATTAAAAACATTCTCTTAATCTATCTATACTTATATAAATTGGCATAACTATCATAATATTAGTTATTAGTTTTTCATCTTTTTTATTATTATTGTTTTTGTTTTCTTATATTTTTTTTTGATCTAAAAAATATATCAACTGTCTTGATAATATATAAGAATAAATATATTATATTTATATATATATATATATATATATTATATAATTATATATATATTTTTCATTAAATACTTAAACTATATTAGGATGTTATAATAATTACATAAATTTAATTTCTCGAATTTAATCTAATTCTAATCCAGTTTAATTATGTTCATCTTTACTTTTGAATTTCTTTATTGCATAAATATCTCCTTCTTTTAATTTATGGTTTTATTTCTTAAATATTTTATCTAATGTGCATATATTATCTTAAGATTTTCCTTAATTTAATGTCTTTAATAATTTACATGCATAAACTTTTGCATATGCTCCTTATCCTAATGTACATATTTTTGCATATTTCTCATTATAAATAGTTTTAGGTTTATTAAAAGAAATCATTTTTTAATAGTTTTTATGAAAATATATAAAAATATAAATATATATATATACATACATATATAAATACATATATAAAAACATATATATATATATATATATATATATATATATATCTTTTTTCCTTCAGTATTATTACAATATTTCTAAAAAATTGTCTTTTTATATTTATTAAGCTAAAAAAAGCCAAATTTTTTTATAAAAATTATTTTCTTTTTCACTTTAAATATTATAAAAAGGTAAAAAATTCCAAACGTTTTCTAAAATATTTTAATAAAAACCTTCCGAATAGCTATTAATTTATAAATTCTTTAAAATAAAAACTAAGTTTTTTAAATTATTTTTCATAAAAAATATCACACTAACCTAAATCAACTCTAAAAACTATATTTTATTTAGTTCCAAGCACTAAAATATCTTAAAAGTTAAATAATCCTTAAATAAATACAAAATCTAATCAAAACTATTAAAAAATTCATCTAAATCCTTCATTTCTTCCTAAAAATTTAACATTTTTATTAATTTAATTTACCAAACTTCCTTTAAATATTTCTTTAATTCATATTTTTTACCTTTAAATTAAATTAAAAATTCCCTTTAATTTTCTAGACTATTTTCCTATATATTATTTTATATACTAAAATCAATATCATCATGTATAAATAATACATAAAATACTTAATTTACATTAATAATATATATATCTTAATTAAACTAAGAAACTTCTATATTTAATTTTAAATTTTCAATAAAAAACGACTTTTTTATAGTATTTTTTTTTATATTAATTAAATAAATAAAACTATCTCCATTATAAAAAACTAAAAAATCTTCATTTAATTAAATTATTCTATATATATGAGTATTATTTCCGATTTTTTTATAAAAATTATTAATTTAACACACTTATTTAACCTAAATATTATCAAAATTAATAAAATAAAGGACTCCTTTCTCCTCTATTGCATAAAACCCTTTCAAATTATTCTCTACGAACATTATTTTTTCAAAGTGTTCCCCTTTTTATAGCTCAAAGCTTTATTTTTGTTAATTTAAAATATTAAAAATATTGATTTTATTCCCAGAAGTTAAACAAATAATAAAATTCTAAAAAATATCGAAATAACTTATAAACTGATTATGAAAAATAAACGCTTTTTTATAATATTTATATTTTTCTTCAAATTATATATCTATATTTTATTTATTTCCTATATCTAAATATCTTATTTCTATTCTCTAAGGCTATATATTATTTAATTTAATATTTAATCCTTATTGAAGTTATTATAGATTTATTTCTTCAATCTTTTTCCAAATAATATATTTCTTATTTTAAACAAAACCATCTCTATATTCATTTTCGTTTAAAAAATTAGGAAAAGTTTCACAGTTTGTTAAAATTATATTTAAAGATTTTTTATTACTTGTTTATTTTAATTTCATTAATATTTTAATATATAATAAACAAAACTTAAAATAAAGATTTATATATATAAAAATTTATTTATATTTTTTCAAAAAAAAAAAAAACTAAATAAATATCTCATTTATTCTTATTATTTTCGTCATCACTATATTTTTTTTTATATATATATGTATACATATACATATATATATATTTATATATATATATTTTTTCTATAAATATATATATATATATATATATATTATATATAAATATTTAAAAATAATAAAATATATATTATATATAAATTTATTTATATACATGCTCTTTGTAAACCCGAATATTTTTTAACCTAATAATGAAAATATTTATTTGGCAACTTCTTTAGTAATATAAGTAACAAAATCATCAAATAACTACTTATTAGTCCAAAAGACTTAACTTTTAATATATTGTTAAATAATGACTGAGACGCCATTTAATCTCTATAAAAAATATATAAATTTATAGATATATGTATATATAAAAATTTTTAAATATATATATATTTATATATATGATTTTACTTTTAAGCTTGATTAACTTTTATAATGAATACACATTTTTAAATCTCTGAAAGTAATTTTTTCGAAATATAAAGGTGGTATAAATTATCCTTAACTATGGTTTATGTTAGATTTTTTCTGGTATTTATCAATAGTATTAGATTAATTATATTCACTGAAAAATATTAATAGAATGGCTCGTAAATATCTTCTGTTAATTTAACATTAATTTTAGGAATAATAAATCCATAGTTTTAATAAGATTTCCATTCAGTTTTATTCATCTATCCTGACACTTCAAAGTATGTATTTTCAACCCGAATCTATTATTCATTACTAGGATATTATATAATTTATTTATAATCACTTTCGTTATCTATTTCATATAAATTTAATATATTAAATTTCTCTAAAGTTGTTTTAAAATCTCCCTTTTTATAAAAAATATAAATAGTAATAATAGATATAAAAAATATATTAAATATAAATAAAAGAATATAAAAATATAAATATTTAAATATATAATTAGATAATATATATATATATATATATATATATATATTATATATAAATAAATTTATATATTTTATATATATATTTTTTATATTTATACTGAAAGATTTGAATATGTTCTCATTAAAATTTAGAAACCTTCCATTTATAAATTTAAAAAAGGCCTTTAATAATTATCAAGCATTTATAGACCACAAACTGAAATTTTATATTCTATATGTGTTAATTAATGTTTCTTTATAATTGTATTTTAATAAATTTATTTTTATATATTATTAATTATCTTCATCGTTCCAAAACTTTTAATTTCTAATTCTTTATTTTTTATTTATTACTGTAAATATTTTATTCTATTAAAAATGAAAAACATATATATATATATATATATTTATATATATATATATAAAATAATAATTAAATAATATATACTTATGTTCAGATTAAGTAAATAGAGAAATAAGTTCCATAACTTTATAAAAAGATTGAAAGCATTATGAATTCATTTTAGAATCTAAACTATCTATAATAAAACTAAAACCTTTAGACCTGCATTCCTATATAAATAATAATTATATATATAAATAATTTATATAATAATAATATTATTATTATTTAATACATCGTTCCATTTATATTACTATTATTATTATTCATCAAAATATCGATTATTATTTTAAGCATTATTTTATTATTATATATAAGATTTTGAAAAATTCAATATATTTTAATAAAAACTAAAATTTTTATATTAAATAATAACTTAATTAGCTTAAATAATATTAACTAAATTTTTTTAATTTTCTATCCAAAAAGCTTAATTACTTTAAATATTATTTACAAAGCAATCTAATTTATTAAAATAAATCGACCAATTTTTTTTTAAGTCTATATTATATTTATCAAAAGGCAAAACTTAGTCATTTATTATTATTATGCAATGTTAATTTTTTGAAGTTAAGATCATTTAGGCTTTTTTTTCTTTATAAAACAAATTAAATTATGGATTCTCAACTTATACTACCATATGGAGCCTATTTAAAAAGTTCCCTTAGAATTTCGCACTTTCAGTGTGCAGGTTTTTACCATGGAAGCTTTAATTATTAATATTTTATCCATTTTATTTACACTACTAATGCAATTACTAATAATACTATTAATTTAAATATACCACATTATTAATTAAAGTACTTAAATTAGAAAAAAGTAATAATTTACATCCTTTTAAATTAACAAAATTAGATATTTTTTAATTCTTTAGCATCTCGAATTAAAAATCGCCATTTTTAATGAAAAAATCATCCTCTTAAATTTTATTTTATTAATAATTGAGAAGTTCAGAAAAAAAGAAAATGCCAGAAGGTTCAAATATAAACTCTTAATTTTCTTATTTTAACTCAAAATCATTTAATTTTGCATATTTAAGATTATTTAATTCGATTTATTAAACTTAAGCAAATTATTTTTTAAAATTTTCCTATAATTCTAAATATATATCATATATATTTTTTTCTTAATCATTTTTAAAAAAATTCTTTAGTAAAATGTCATCTGCAAAATCTATAAAAATAGTATATATATATATATATATATAATATATATATATATATATATATATATATATATATATTATTTTATTTACCTTCCCTTTTCTTAATTTAATCGTAATCAATTTTTTATAAATCTCCTAAAGATTTAAAAATCAAACCAAAAATATATTTCGTTATAGATTTACAATTAATGATTTACCATTTTTATTTTTTTATAATTCTTATTATTAATTATGATTTATATTACAACAAAACTAAATGTTCTCGACTATAAACTAAAAACCTTTATTTTATAAATTATAATTGGTGCTATATATATAAATGTCAATATAACTATATTTAATTATATATAATTATATATATATACCTATAATTTTATCTATTTAATTATTTTCTTCTTCAATTTAGATCTCTTATAGTTAATTTGAGAATAAAAATTTTGGTTATTATAAAAAGGCTTATACATTAACACAAGATATATGATATAATATATTCTATCTTTTATTTTTCTAGTTTAAAAAAGTATTCATTGTCATTAAAATCAAATTAAAAAAACTTGTATTTTCGGATAATGATTCGTCGCCTATTTCTTATTAACTTTTTTGTTTCTTTGAAGTTTCGTCTTTTTATATAAAATCCATTTTTTTGCCAGAAACTAAATAAGCTGAATCATCTTCTTCATTATCTTCATTATCATCTAATAAATTCATATTATTTTTTTATTTTTTTATTCCTAATTTATATATAGAAAATGTATCATATCTTAATGAAGGTAATCTTTAAATCCAAATCATAAAATCCGTTTAATAATGAAAAATAGGAACTTCGCTAATTTTTATAAAATTTTTTAGACTCTTTTTTTTTATGAATTTAATATATATAATTTATTTATATTTATTTAAACATTTTCTTATTTGTCCTCACTATTCTTAATATTTTAAAAATTAACTTAAGGAAAGTTTATTTTTAAATTAATTTCTAATTTTTTAGATATAAAAAACATCATATTATTTAAATTAAGGGAAGCTTAATAATGATTTACAATTTCAGAATTCCATTATAAATCTGTTTCTATTTATACCTAAAACATATGGTAAAAAATATAATATAAATATGTTAAAATAATATATCAATATATCTTATTTTATTACTAAAGGAATCTTAAATACATAAGTTTCATGAATTGGTAAAGGATATCTTTTTAAATGAATATCTTAACAATAAAATTTAATATTATTTTCTTTTTAAATATAAATAGAATTTCCTATTGAGAACTAAAATAAAATAAAATTAACTATAAATAATTATATTGGGAAATATTACTTTTAATCCTTATTTAGAATAAGGGAAAATATCTGTTAATAATTTAAAATTTAATTTCGAGTTTTTTGACATTAAAATTTTTCCGTGATAAACTAACCTAATCTTATCCCAAAAAGACATTACATCTTCATTTTATCTACTTTCTTCTTCTATTCTTTCTAAAGATATATATTTTTTTTTTCTTTACTCTTATTATTATTTTTATTAATTGACGTTTTCAATATCTAAGCTGTTTTTTTCTACCTTTTTTTGTTTATTTTGGCAAATATTTTTTACTGAAAAAAGATTTTTGATTCTCTTTATTATTTCTAATATACCCGAAGATTAACATAATCCAAAATTAATATCCATATCCCCTAGATAACCAGTTATATTATAAAAAACTCTCAGACTGATATTCTATTTAACTCCTTTTAATTATCCAAAGACAAAAGTGCAATTGAGTTAACCTTTTTTAACAACAATTAGTTTATCTTCATAATCTCTAATTTAAGCTTAGATGTTTTCATAATATGTTTGACCTATAATATAAATATATATATATATATATATATATATATATATATATATATATATATATATATATATATATATATATATATATATATATATATCATTTTTTACAATTCAAAGATATAAAAGAATTATATAGGTGACTTTTTAAATTCTTGTCTGAATAAGAATCCAAATCTTAAATAAAATCTAAAATATCTTCAAAACTACTTTATTTATTTTTCTTAAACGGTTAAAATTCTATAGAAAATTCTTTAGCTGTTAAAAATAGTAAAGGAAATTATTTTTATTTTTTATCATTTAAATATAATATTGTATTTCTTTCATTATAACTCTATTATTTTGATATATATTCTCTTACAAAGCTTTAAAAATTTAAAATAAAAGAGTTCAATTAAGAATCTTATATAATTAAAACAGTGTTCAATAGTTTAATATTTAAAGAGTTTTTCATTATTTCTTATATTAAAGGAATTTATTCATTTAAATTATTTTATTAGTTAACTTTAATTAATTAAGATTATTATTCAACAAAAAACTAATAAAATAAATATTAATATATATATATAAATAAATATAAATATATATATATATATATATATATAATATATATATAAATATATATAATTTTTTACTTATTTTTTTAAAATTCTATAACTATTTTATAGTTCATTAAAATAACTTTTCAAATAAACTATTTTTTCATTGATATTAATTTACAAAGTTTCAGTAGAAATATTTTCTTATTTTAGTTAATCATTTTGCATTAATTATTAATAAGACATTGAATTACATTTTAAAAAATTTATTTGTTGATTATTTACTCCTATTTATATTTAAGTTCTTTTAAAAGTATAATTTTATTCTTTATTTTCACAATTCTCTACTTTCGAATATTAATATAGAACAATTTATAAATTTAATGATTATTTATTATCAAAAATGTAATTAAATATTAATTATTCAAAAATAATATCCTGTTTATATATTTATATTAAAATAATTTTAAAAAATAAATTACTTTTGAAATTTTATTATATCCTTAACTAGCCAAAGAATAAGGACTATTTAATTTCTTCTTTTTGGTTTCATAAAAATAATCGAATTCAAATAGAGAAATAAAATTAAAAACATCACTTAATTATTATTCTGTAAAGTTTGCATTTAAACCAATATATTGATCTTTTTCTATAAAAAAGAATATATATATATATATATATATATATATATATATATATATATATATATATATATATATATATATATATATATATTATATATATATATATTTATATAAAATACATAAGTATTCTTAATCTTTCTATTGTATAAAATAAATAATTTCTTAAACTGTTAAAATCTATTCATTTTTTTGTTTAAAAGTTCTCGTAAAAATACCATTTTTAGCCTTATACAAGTAACTATTATGTTATTCGTTTATCCTGTTTTTTCTATATATTAGAAATTCTCACATAAAAATAAATACTTATTTTATTCTTAATTAAAAAAGTAAAGTTCTAATAATTTAAATGAAATTTCTATTTAATATTTTTTATTTTAAACTTAAATTCTATCACTCATATTTATTATATCTAATAGTACTTTTTAATCTATATAAATATATTCAAAAAGTTTTTTATTTTAAGGATTTGCCAATTTTTTTTAAATCTCAGCAAAATACTTATCTAAATAATATTAATAAATTGAAAATTCGAATTCTAAATAAGGTCTTTCTAAAATATTTATATAATATTCATAAATCTATAAAATATAAGGATGTACTTACAATTTTGCAATTTCTAAAGACTATATATATATATAATATATATATATATATATATTTATTTATATATTTTTTACATTAAATTAATCTTATGTTTATTCTATCTTTAATGTCATCATATTAATTCTAGAAAAAGATGAAATTAAGGTTTTACGAATTTCTCCTAATTTAACACTTTCTTTATTTAAATTTATCTGAAGATTTTAAAAATCCACCTCAATTTTTTCCTCTAAAATATTTTCTTAAACATTCGTTAAATATGCAATATTCATATTATTAATATGAACTTAAACCTAATTAATTAAATCTTCTCTCTTTTTTTTATTTATCAAATTACTTATTTATTTTATCATAAGTTAACTCTTATTAATTTAAATAATTATTTTACTTGGCATACTATATTTAAAAGACTATTCAGACTTTAAATCATTTAATAGGTATTTATATATTTTACCTAAAAAAGTCTTATAATTCTATATTTTTTTAAAATAAAATTTTATAAATATATATATTAATATATATATATATATATATATATATATATATATTTATATATATATGTCTTTACTTTTAAAAATCTTATAATAATAAATGATTCTTTGTTAGCTTGAATATTCATTTATTAAATTTTCACTAAAATTTCTGAATTAATAATAGAAGTATAATTTGAAAAAGAAAAAGGAATCAAAAAATTAATATCTATTTCTTCTAATTCTATAAATTTAATTAATTTAAGAATCTATTGATTTTATACTAAAACAATAGAGCTTTTACTTTATATAGAAATCTCTAATTTTTCTTATTTATTAATAAAAGAACTAATTAAATTATCTCTAAAGCATAATTTCAATAACTTATTCATTGTAAAAAGCTTAAAAAGCTTATCAATTTACTATTCTTCTTCCTTAAATTATTAAATGACCTTTTCATCGTTATTTAAGATGCAATATATATTTAGTTTTTCTATTTAAAATTCGAATATTTTGAACAAAATCATCCACATGAAATTAAAAATTACTCCTTTTGTCTAAGAATGATATTGTTTTTCTCTTTTGTCCAAATTTTATTAGTCATTTATAAATTACCCTAATAACTAAATAAGATTATAATAAATTTAGCTTTTTTCTAATTTAGTATTGTTTTTAAAGCAATCAATTTATGAGTATTAATTTTTCTGAAAAAAGAAAAAAAATGATATATTATATATTATATATATGATATTTTTACTTTTAAACCTAAAAAAATCTTTAAAGTTTTTATTTAAATAATAATTTTTCTTCTCGATACAAATAAAATTTTAAAAGTAGGAATATATATTGCAATAGTTTAGAATAATTCATGCTTCATAAAGTTAAAAATGCTTAAAATTTCTGTAAAATGTGAATATTTTACAGTATTAAAATGAAAATAATGGGTATATTTATTAATATAAAAGCGGATTAAAGCAGGTATAAAAGCCAGAAATACAAAAAATAGAAGAATAAAGAAAAAAAATACATTTTTTTATTTTTTATAAAAAAATTAATTATTAATAATATATATATATATATAAATATATATATTATATATATATATATATATTAATTTAAATATATATTTTATATATATAATATATTTATTAATTTTTTTTTATGAAATTTTATAATATGTATATTTATTTATTTAATTTTTTTATATATAATATATATATTTTGATCAAATAAGCAATATTTTTATTTATTCTATAATAATTATAAAAATAACATAAAATATTAGCTTTTTTATACTAATTTAATTTTTTTAAAAATCTTCATTTTATTTTATAATGCTTATAAAAAACAAAAAAACAAAAATATATAAATTTTTCGAATTTATAATAAAAAGTATAACTGTATATGATAGTAAACCATTTATTTTAATAAAAAATATTTAAATTTTAATTTTTAAAATCCTTTATTAATAAAATAATGGTTAAATATATATATTTTTTGAATATATTAGTAATTAAATTGCTTATTAATATCATTTTTTTAGATAACTTTATAAAATATTGGTAAATAATGAGTTAATTCGGATATTATTATTATATTGTCTATAAAAATAGTGAAATTTTTATTTAATTTTATAATTGACTTATAAAAAAAATACAAAAAAAAAAAAAAAAAAATGTTTTCTAAAAAATCTTCAAAAAAAAATTAATAAATTCTAAAAATAAAAAAAAGTTATTCAAAATAAAATTGGATATTTTTTTTTTAAAAAGATTAAATATTTTCTATTAATTAGTATATTTTTGTTAGTTTTTTTAAAAAGAATTCAAAAATTTATAATTAAATAAAAAACAAGTATAAAGGTCTTTTTTTGATAAAAAACATAATATATTTAATCATAACTAAATAAAATAATTATTTTGAATATTTAATATATTATTTTCAAAAAAAAATATATAATAAATATAATAATAAAACTAAAATATATATTAATATATATAAAATAATATAAATATTTATTATATTATATAATATTGATAATATTAAAATAAAATAATTATAATATTTATTATATATTTTAGAATATACTACCATAAACCTTAATACTATAAAAAAATATATTCAATTAATTACTTATTTAATTTTTTTAATATAAATATATACATATTAATGTCTTTTTTTATATATAACTTTCTTAGAATAATATTTTTTTGAAATTATAGTAAATTTTTGTAGTAATCTATATATTCTAGATTATAAAAATTATATAATAAATATAGTAAATGTATATATTTAGCTGCAAAAGGAAAACATTTTATATAATAAATATATAATCTATAGGTATAAATTAGGAAAATTACTAATAAGGTTTAAACCGTAAATATAATAAAATAAGTTAATTTAAACTATTAATGATACATATTTTGAATTTCTAATAGGCGGAAAGGCTAATATTTTAATTTATCTTTATAAGTACTTTAAACATTATTATTTTTTATATATTTCAAAAATTACTTAATATATTATAAATGAAATAATATAATAATATTCAAAAAATTTATACATATTCATTATACCATTAAATATTAAAAAAAAATTGTTAAAAAGAAAAAAACCAAACAAACTTACAAATTATTAAAAAAATAATAAAAATAAATTCTATTTTTTAAAAACTAATAAAATATTAAGTAACAAATATGAAAGTAGAGATAGAAATAATTCTATTAAAAAAATATTTTAAATTATAAAAATATAATATATCAAAATAACAATGATATATATATACAATTAAATAAACATATATAGTTTAAAAAAAAAAAATTAAAAATATAAACAAAAAAAATTAGTATATATAATATATATTAAAAATTAAATATATGTATAAAATTATATATATATTTTATAAAAAAATATATATATAATTATATATTTATATTTATATATTTATATATTTATATATTTATATATTTTTATTTATATATAATTTTTTATTTTAATTTAAATTATTTTCTCCTATTTTTAAAAATTATAAAATAAAAATTATGTATTTTTTATTAGTATTATTTCCTATAAAAACATGAACAAGAATTAATTATTATTTATACATTAAATTTATATTTTATTTTATAAATAATAATTTTATAAATAATATATATATATATATATAAATATTTATTTTTATTTTTATTACTTTATTTTTTATTAATTTTCTTTTTTTATTTAAAATAAATTATTTACTTTATATTTAATATCATTTTTTTATTTATTTATTTTTTTATTCATTTTTTTTAAATAATTTAATTTTTTTAAAAAAAAATTTTATTCTTACTCTTTTCTTATATGTTTTTAAACATTTTTATTCAATTTTAATTAAACATATAATTTTGATATACAATAAAAAAATGTATTTATGACATTAATTTTTAAAAAATGATTTATGTCTATTTAAAATGTTGCTAAAATTAATATTATAAATTTAATTCATTAATAGATTTCTATTAATAACAAATATGTATATCGAATATATATTGATTTATCTTATATATATTTTTTTTTATTAAATACTATTTTTATATTATATAAAATTTAAATTTGATGATATAATTAATATTTTAAAAAAATTTAATGTTTTTATATATATATATATATATATATATATATATATATATATATATATATATTTATAATAAAAGTTATATTAATTGAATCGCTCATAATAAACTTACACAATTTAACTTATCTTTCCTTAGCTTTTTATAGTTAAATAATAGAGTCGAGTTGTAATAAATTTTAGCTTTATTATAATTAATGTTAAACTAATACAAAATAATTAATCTTAAAATTAAAGAATTACATTATTAAAATACAGTTTTAAAAGAAATATATATATATATAAAATATAAATATTATGATAAAATAAAAAATAATGAAAATTATAATATAAATTATAATTATAAAAAAATATTAAATTGGATTAATAAAGTAAAAATATTATAACTTTATATAATTAAAATTAGGATAAAGAAAATTGTTGGATTAAATAAAAATGTTGGTTTATAGATAAAGAGAATAATAATTTATATTTTTAAAAAGATTTTTAAAATAAATGAAATTATAATTAAGAAAAGTTATTTATAATAATTTATTTAAATAAAAATCTTTTAATAAATAAAAAATAGGGTAGTATAAATAATAGATATTAATATTAATATATATATATATGTATTTATATATAAATAAATATATTTTTATTAATTAATTATAAATATATATTTTAATCTATTTATATATTTTTTTTTTTAATCCTAATTAATTTATATTTTTTTTATTTATTATAAATATTATTCTTTTTATTTTTTTATACTTTCTCTTTTTTTTTTTTAACTATCTAAATTTATATATAAATAATAAACATAAAAATATTAATATCATTTATTTTTATCATATAAAAGTATAATTTTTTTTTTTTTTTTTTTTTGAATATTCTATTTAATTAATATTTCCATTTATTTAAAATATAATATGAATGAAAACTTTAAAATTTTACAATAAACGCTTATAAATCTTGATTTCCGAAAAGACCTATAAAAAATCGAAAAATCTTTAAAAGAAATAACCAATCTTTCTCAAAAAAAACCAAAATAACCCTCGAAATCGCTTCATCTATAAAATGTACTATTTGTTTTCTTAATATAGATTTAAATATTTACTAAAAATCCCAAATAATTGCAAAACTAGACTGCGATTGTCCTACTTATTACCATAAAAATTGTCTAAAAAATATAATAAAATAAATAATCCACAAAGAAAATATAATTGATGAATAAAAAATACATGATAATTTAAATAAAAGACTAAAATGTGAATAAAACTGTTAAAAACCAAAAATTTCCTTATAAAAACTCGCCCAAAAAATAGCCAAAGAAAACCTTTCCCAAAAACAAAAAGACCATAAAATCCTCTAATAAAAGCTATAAGAAGAAAACCTAAAATACACTTAAAATTTCGAATGTCAAATATGTTTAGAGTAATATACTTTTAACACAAAAACGGTTAAAATTCCACTTAAATAGGCTATAAACTCCTCTGTGGCTGCACTTTCTGCCTCGAATGTCTTACAGGCTACTTCGAATAGAAAATAAGCCAAGAACTAGATGTTATTATTGAAAATATAGTCTGTCCAAATGCTGATTGTCCCAAAAAATCATTAAATTTTATCGATATAGAAAATATTTTGACTATAATAGGTAAATAAGAATTATTAGATAAACTAAGTAATAAAGATATTTTATAAAAATACCAAAAAAAAGTAATAAAATCAAGAAACTTTTGAACAATTATCTCCTGTCCTGGCTTTTTCATATAATAAAAGGACTAAAATAAAAAATTCCTTACGTAAAAATAAATAGAAAATCTAAGATAAAATAAACCTAATATAGACCTAATAATAAATGAACAAAATGAAAAATTTGTAAATTGTTCTAATACATTTATCCATACTAGAGATAACCCGAATTAATATCGATATAGATTTAAAGACTGCCAGTATTTTTTCTGTTTAAATTATTGTGATACTACGCACGAAGGATATACTTGTTAATAATACTAGTAATGGAAAATAGATTAAAATAAAGACTATACAGAAGAATTGTCCAAATAAGGATTCAAAATATGTCCAAATTCTAAAGTTTTAACTTAAAAAATAGATGGATGTAATAAAATTATATGTAATAATTGTAGAAAAAAATATTGTTGGCTTTGCTTTTTTTAATCAGATTATAGTAATGAAGTCTATAATCATTTGAATTAAAAACATTAAGGTTATTATTGAGAATAAGAATAAATATAAAAAAATATAAATATTATATAATAAAAAAATATGTAAATATAAATAATATTTTTTATAATATTTTATAATTAATTTATACTAAAAAAAAAAAATATATTTTTAATAAAATATAATTAAAAAATAAATTTAAAAACAATCATATAAAATATGTATAAAAAATAAATAAATTAAATATATATATATTTATATTTATATATATATTATATATATATATATATATATATAAATTATACTTATATATAAAAAACATGATAAATCTATTTTTTTTTATTTTTATATATATAAATCAATTTATAAACTCAAATTTAATACATGACATTGATCCTTTTCACATTTATTATTTTTAATAAAATCCTATCAAAATATAATATGATTTTCTTTAAAAATAAAAGTAGAACTATCCAAACGAAGATTTCCATATTGTTGAAAAGCCCTCAATAATCAAATCTCATAAAAACTCAATTCAAATATTAAACATGATTGAACTCGATGATTATTTTTATTTCTTAAAAATACTTTAAAATTTCCAAGAAAACTATTCTAAATATTCTCTTACACTTAATTATTTCACTCTCGAATAAATAACGTTAAACCCTTCCCAAAAATCCTTTGGAAAATAAGAAAAATCTATATAAACCCATAAACTAAACCAAAACTACATCCTATTAACCTAAACTAACAAATAAAATACCAAAAAGTACCATATAGATAACTTAAAACTTCATTTTTTTACATTATACTCATAAATAAAAACCCGAAAATTCCCTTTAACATCCCTATAAGCTGAAATACTGAATTCAAATAAAGTTATACTTTAAAAAATCAATAATAATTTATTAAAAATTAACAATAAATTTTGCCTTATAAATTCTTTCCTATATATAGCTTCATTTTCCCCTTTTATATCCTATTCCCATAGAGGTTATATTTAATGTTCTGAAAACTTATTTATTACCTAAAAGTAAACTTTTTAATTTTTGTTAATTTTTAAAAAATAAAATAAAATATATATAAGTGCTGATTTTTATAGTTATGATTAATTTATTCATACTATTTCTTAATAATAAATTGATAAATTTTCGTATCATACAGTTTATAGATTAAAAAGTATACATTCGTATATAAGTCATGCTTTTAAAGAAAAACAAAATATGTTTTAGAATAAAGACTATGATTTTTAAGATTATTAAGGACATATCTTTTCTATTTTAAAAGTAATTTTTATTGTAGATAGAAATTCTATGATAAAAATTGTAGATATTAAAAATTTAAAGTAGATTTTAGAAGAAAATATACCAAAAAATGATGAGATAATAAATTAAATTATTAATTTTGGAGTAAATTTTATTAAAAAAGGAGAATTTTTAAATAAATATCTTGAATTATAACAAGTATATAATGAAAAAACAGGTTTTACATTATTAACAATAAATTAAAATATATTTGAAACTATATATGAAAAAATAAAATATATATTAGATATAATATTAAAGTTTTTTATGGATAAAATAATATGAAAAAAAAAAAAATATAATTTTATAATAAAAAAATTTAATATTAAAAAATAAAATAAAAAAAAAATTAATTAATAAAATAAAATTATAATATATATATATAAAATAATATTTTATAAAATATAAAATATATATATATATATATATATATTATATATATATATATATATATATATAATTCATTATCTTTATATTTCTTTAATTTAAACAACATTGCAGTTTTTACTAAAAACTACTATTTTCCCTTCAAAAATATAACCTTTTAAATATCCTAAAAAGAACAATTTTCCCAATACACAAGCTGTTTCCTCTCTTGTAAAATCTTTTTTACCTGAAAAAATAAAGCCTTTTTAAAATACTTCCAAAGGTATTTTATTTCCATATTTTTCTTTACATATTAAAATGATTTTTTTTACTAAATTTCTCATTGTAAAAAGCTTTAATTAATCAATCATTAAATAAATACTTCTTTAAATCCACAATTTTTTCCATTTATCCCTTTAACATTCTAATTTATAAATATCCCCTTATAATATTGCTTCACTTAATTCCAAATACTCAAATATTTAATACTCTTAAATTAATTATTTACTCGGGAATTTTCCACATATAATATTCACTGGAATTAAATACTTCAATATCTCCCTTTTTTATTTAAAAAAAGGACAAAAATTAAACGCAAAACAAAGCGCCTCTCTACTTTTTTCATATTTTTCTTAAAAAATACACAATCTTCCGAAAAAATACATAAATTTTATTTGTTCCCCTTTTGGTTAAGTACTTAATAATTATTAACTATTTGAGTCTTAATAATCTTTTGTCATATTAAGTTAGGAAATACAATTTCTATAATTAAATTTATAAAAATTAAATTCTAATTATATATTAAATGTTTATAATAAAATCCTCTTTTTAAATTCTAATCCTTCCTATTTAGAAGATCTATTAATTAAAGATGAATATTAATTAAATTAATCATCTATTAATTTATATAATTTTTCATCTTATTTACCCTAATTATATATAAATGTTAAAATTGTTATTTATGGTTTACTTTTCTTTTATTTTCTTTTATTATTTTCTTTATTTCTGTTTTAAAAATTAAAAATACACCAGATGTTAATTTTAATAAAGTCTCATGCTCTTTTTACATTTTCTCAAATAAATTTCTAAAAATGTTTGACGTTTATATAAATTATTAATAATCTTCGATATTTTGGAACCATTATATTATATTATTTATAAAGTCAATAAAACAATCAATTAGTTAATTTTATGTTTTTAAACTATTCAAATATTGTTCAATTGATTTACAATAAACATATTTCTTATTTATTTTTTAATTAATAATTATATTTATTTTTATATTATTATAATACTTTTATTTATAATTCTTTTATATTTTTTAAAATATTCTCATTATCTAATTATTAAAAATCTTATATTAATTTGTCAATTATAATTTATAAATTATTATTCATTTTTATTTCTTTTATATGTATTTTCTTTATTATTATAATCGAATTAAATTTATATTATTTATTATTTTATATAATATAAATATTATTAATAATTTCTTTAAAATATTTATAAAATCAACTGTTATTCAATTTTTATGATTAATATTAATAAAGATATATATATATATATATATATATATATATATACAAATAATTATTATCTATAAACTTATATTTTAATTATGAAAATCGTATTTCTATTATATTTTATTAATTATTTATAAAAATCTATAGTTTTATAATAGAAAAATTTAAGATAATAATAATAATTAATTAATATTAAAAATATTAAAATATTAAGAAAAAAAATATTATATTATTGAATAAATTTTTTTTTAAATAAATTATTTTTAACTTAAAAATTTTTTATTATTGAAGTTATTTAAAATTAATATAGGATTTTATAAATAATAAATATAATGATTATAATTTCAAATCAATTAAATAAAATTAATAATATTCATTTTAATTAATTATTACAAATAATTTTGATTTAATAATAATAGTTTTTTGTTAATAATATAACTATATATGATTTTTATTGAATTTATAATTTTAAATTTAATAAGTTTAAATAAAAAATCTAGAAAAAGATAAAAAAAAAATATTTATTAATATTATTTAATATATAAAAAAAATTCTATATTATATGTAGAATTCAATAAAAATTATTAGTAATGTTTCCAAATAAATAAAAATAATTAATATTTTATATATAAATATAAAAAGCTTATGATTACTATTTTCTTTTGTAATATTTTTAAAATATATATGATTAAATTATATTTCATTTAAGCATTAAATAAAAAAAATATTTATATATATACAAAATAAAAAAATAAAAAAATATGATATATTAAAAAGATATAAAAAAAATAAAAATAATAGATATAAAAAAATAAAATAATAATAATAATAATAATAATAATAATAATAATGATTATTATTATAATTTTTTTTAGATAATAATCATAATAAAATAATTATAATAAAAAAACATTTTTATCAAAAATTTTAAAATATAAAAAATATAATTAAAATCATAAAAATTAATAATATTACTAATTTATATTTTTAGTTTGTATAATAATAATTTATTTATTTTTATATTTTTTTATATTTATTTAACGATTTATTTAATTATTCATTTATTAATATATATTTATATATTAATAATTTTAATTATATTTTAAAAAAATTATATATATTAATTTTATATAAAAATTTAAAATTTTATAATCTTTAATTGATAAATTCTTTCAAATCTTTAGTTTATTATTATCTTTAAAATATTCTATGATAAATTTATTAAAAATATAGAAATATAATAAGTTAATAATAAAAAATAATTATAATTATAATTTAATATCTATTCTTATTCTGTGATAATTTTTATTATTATATAATTATATAGAGATATAGAAAACATAAATAAATATATAATATAATAATTTTTTTTAAATATATTAATATTAATTATAAAGAAGATTAATTTATAATCCAGTTTACTAAAATATAAATTACAAAATTTAGAAAAATTAAAATAAATATTTAAAAAATTAAATTTGCAAATAATAATAAATAAACTATTAAATATATAATTATAATTTTAATATAGTTAATAATTTATATAGAAAATTCATTATTTTTAATTTTTTAACTAAATAAAAATATTGAAATGATTAAATATTATTGTATAATAATTTAGAAAATAATATAAATATATATGTAAATATATATATATATATATATATATATATATATATATATATTATATTATTATATTAATTAATATTAATTTTTTTTTATATTATTATATTAATATTTATATATATCTTTTGTTAATAAAATATTATTATTATATTTTGTATTCTAAAAAACTAAAAAATACATATTTTTATCATATAAACTAACTTCAACAAAAATATATATATGATTTAAACCAATGAGGATTTAATTGATTTTGAAAAAGAAGTTGAAGAATATACCAAATTTAATTATGTCTAAAATATAGAAATCGTAAAATCAAATATAAATTAATGCGAAATGACTATAACAACACTTGATAAATTTAAATTACATCTTTTATGTACTGTTTCCGAAGGAATAAAAGTTATATTTAATTTTAATTATAAATTTGAAACAAAAATAAATTAAAAGGTATTACCTGATAGCAATAATTTATAAAATAAAACATAATTTGAATCATTTGATACATTACTTCATGTATATTCACCATTATACAAATAGAAATTTAATAATGATCTTTTTATGAAATTATAATAACTATAATAGCAATAAGAACATGAAGGAGAATATTGAATATATATATATATATGATATAAAAAAAACAGATTAAATTTAAAAATATTAAAATTTAAATTTAAAAATAAATAAATATATAAAAACATATAATATATTTAGATAAAATTCTATATTATATATATTTTTTATTATTAAATATTATTAATTTATTTTTCACTTTTATTTTAATTATATATATGAATATATATATATATATATATATAATAATATATATATATATATATATATATATATATATATATAATAATATATACATATATATATTATTGTTTAATAAATTTAATTTAAATATTTTTTAGTATAATAAATAATTAGATACATTCATTATATTTAAGATTATAATTTTGTTTTATTTAATTCATATAAATAATCTTTATTATTTTTTTAAATAAGATATGATTTCATAAAAATATTTCGATTCAACTATTTAAATAGTCACAATATCTTTTATATCTAACCATGTATTATCCAATATTTTCAACAGGTATTTTTAACTTAAATTTTGCTATTTACTAACTTTAATTATTAATTATAAATTCATCAATAATAGCCTATTTATTTACTAAAGGAACATTTTCAATAGAAAATACTTATTCCAAAGTAATTTCATCAGCAATAATATTAGTATCCTTTTAATAGAACTATATATATTTAAATTTAAAATTAAAAAAATAAATAAATACTAAATATTTCATTATCTAAATTATAATGTCTTTATTTTCAGATTTCAGTCTCTAAATTATAATTTATCTTACAAAACTTAAATATTCTTTCGGTATTTCATATTTTCCATCAAAATATAGATAATATACTAAGTTATTTATTTATAATTTCTAACTAAGTATAATTAAAATCAAAGTCTAATAGATTTTCATTTATTTTTAAAAATCATAATTACCTATAGATTACTAAATATTATTTTATTCTTTAAATTAATTTATAAGGTTCAATGAATTTTTATAAGACTAAAACAATTACTATAATAAAAATTATAGTTCATTTTGAATTATTAAAAATTATTCGGAAGACATATATTTTTTTAAAGACTAGTAATTCGAGCAAAATATTACACAATCTTCATATATAAATTTTAATGTTTATTAATTATTATTATTCTTTATTTATTAATTATATTAAATTAAGTTTTTCTAAAACTTATATAGCTATAAAAGTAAAAGATTTTTTTTCTTATTTTCTTCGCTAACTAATTTAGAAACTAAACTTCCAATTATAATGATTGCGATTAATATTTACCCGAACATACTTTATTTTAAAAAAATAAGGTTATATAAAATTAATTAAATTTTCTATTAATATATATATATTATTAAATATTATTAAAATACAAAATAAACTATACTTATTATGTATTTAAAGAGAGATATTAAAGATAATTTATAAAAATATAAACAAATAACGTAAAATAAAGTAGGTTTTTATAGAAGGTAAATAAATTTTTAAATATTTTTACAAAAATTATATAACTAATTTTTTATTAAAAAAAAAATTTTATATAAAGTTTTAAAATCTAATATTTAATTTAAGAAAATAAAAAGTATTTTTTATTTTAATTTATATATAATAATAATATTCTATTTTAATATAATTTGATTTTTTTAAAAAAAATACATTAAATTTTGCAATTAGGTTATAAGTAAAAAATATGTATTATTTTTTTAAATAATAAAATAATTATTCTTATATATATATATATATATATATATATATATATATTTTGTAATTTCATATTTATTTTATATAATATAAAATATTATAAAAGAATATAAACGTTATTAAAAAAATTTATTTTTATTTCTTTTATATATTATTTTATTTACTATTTTTTTTTTTAATAAATAATTTTATCATATAATTATATTTTGTATTATTTATATAGTTTATAAAATTAAAAGGTATTATAGCCATTTTAATATAAAACAATAAAAGTTAAAAAAATTGTATAAAATTTTATTTTTTAATTTCATTATTATTTATTTATATTATTAGCAAAACTATTTAATGATTTTATTTTTTATAATCTGTTAATGACAACTTCGAAAAAAAAAAAAAATATAAATAAAAATTTAAAAAATAAGTTATAAAAAATCTAAAAAATAATAATAATTATTTTTTTAAATTACATTATTTTTAATTTTCTTTTACTTAGTTTTCTATACATATTTTTTTAAGTTCAATTTACATTAATATATTTTTTTCTTTTTCTTATTATTTTAATCTATTTTTAAAGTAATTTTTTATTTTATAAATTAATAAGAATAATCATAATAAAGTTATATATTCATTTTTGTTTTACTTATTCATTTTAATAAGATTTATTTATTCAATTTCTTTTTTTTATTTTTATTTTTTAATTTTTCTATATTCTATTTAATTTTATTTGCTATTTATTCAGCTTTTTATATACTTTTAAAATACTTATTTTAAACTTCTTAGTCTATATTCTTCTGTTTTTCTTGAGTAATTTAGTATTATTGTTTAAATTTTTCTAGTTTTTCTTTGTTTTTTAACGTAATAATACTTATTAATTAAAAATAATCTTAATGAAAAAATAATATATATGATTTTAATTAATTTTTATATTATAAAAGAGACTTTACATTTTTTTTTTTCTCAAGAGAGTCATAATTAAATTCTTTAATATTTTCTAAAGATTAGTAAAGTTTTTTATTTTTGAATTCTTAAATTTTGGTTGGAACAAAATTGGATGCCAATTATTTTTATTTATTCCTTTTTATAAAAATTAATAATTATTAATATAAAATAAAACTAAAATATTTTAAAAATACATTCGACTTTATTCCACAAATCCATCCCATAATTTAGAATCTAAGAATTATTTTCTTTTTCTATGTTTTTCCTTTACAATATAATACGCAGGATCTTCACCGATCTTATTTTTGTTTATTATAAAGCAAATTTTTTATATTGTTATTTTACATTTAAAATATCTTCTTTAGATAAATTTTAGCATATTATTTTAAAAGTATTCATTGTTTCTATATCCTCATTTTTATATTAAGAGTCAAATATATATGAATCGTCTATTTTTTCTTCGCATTTTTTAGAATAAAGAGTAGGATAAAATTCCCCATTTTAACAAGAGGAAAATACAAAAGGTTTTTTAGAAAAGTTCTTTTATTGGCATGATTATTTATATGATTTACTACGATATATAATTTAATTTTCTTTCTAATTTTTTACTTTTTATTGAAATTCAGATAATTTGCTACATCTAAAATTCATATTTTAATCTATTAATTTTATTACTTTTGCTCTTAAAGTTCTTTTTTTCAATCTTTTTTTTTTTTTCCCATAAAAAAGAATATTAAAAAAATTAATTTTTTAGTTAAAAAACCTTTCAAATACATTATTTTTCTTATTATATTTTATTTTAATACTTTTATTTGATTTTATTTATCTTTTACTAATATCAGTTTATATGTTATATTCTTATCCTATATATGGTAACTCTGACATTTTTTTTATTTTTAATATTTATGAATACATATAATAATTATTAGATTTATAAATACTGTATATTTAACTAGTAATAAAATTTAAAAATATAATAATAAATAAAATATATATGCATATATATAATATTTAATGATAGTAGTTAAATTTAAAATGTTTGTTATAGAATTTTTCTATTTATATTATTATTATTTATAATAATAATTTTCATCAAATTTTCTTTGTTTTAGAAAAAAAAAAAAAATATAAATTTTATTTTTCAAAATAAAATAAAAAATATATATATACAAAAAATAACAATAATGAGTAGAACAAATATTTAAGAAATATTATCATAATAAGAACTAAATGACGCTTTATTTTTATTTGGAAAATATGATATAGACGAAATCGATTAAATAAAATTAAAAGAACTAATGACTATTTTAAAAAAGATTTTCAATAGAAGTTAATCCACATTTTTTTTGTTTTATTTACTTAATTAAATCTTAATTACTCTTTTGTTTAAAAAAAAAGGTGTTGGCTTAAAAGAAATTAATATTAATGAAAAAACTGATAAAGATACACTTATTAGTAAATAACAATATTATAAATACATAAAATTGATAAAAGTATATGAAAATTAGCGCAAAAAATTTTAGTTAATAAATGAAGAATTGTAATAAAAATAAAATAAAACAATATAAAATACACATAAATTTTATAGTTTAGTAGATAATTTTGAAACCTTTGAAATTTAAATATTTATTAAAGAATGGAAAAAAATTGATAAAAATTTGAAAGCTTATTTAAGTTATGATGAATTTTTAAAAGTGCTTATAAATGTTTTAGTTTAATATAGATGTAAAAAACTTATTATTATTCACAAACCTATATTATTTATATATATTTTAAAACTGAATTTTACATATAAGATTATGATCAACATTTAACAAAAAATATGAGTTTAATATAGTTTAATAAATATTAAAAAAATAATTTAATAAGTTATTAAAATTATATGGTTATTATTAGCGAATATGTTCATAGTAAATGTTTAAAATTAAAAGTAAACTTTTGTAGAGATTGTTAGATTTTTTGAATAACTTTTATTTTTTTAAAAGAAATTTAATAAAAATAATTAAATTTAATAAAAATTAATTAAATATATAATTTAGTAAAAATTCATATTTTATTTATTTTATTTTAAAATACTAAAAAAAAATTCATTTTTTTTTATATTTTCAAAAAAAAAAAATTATTTTCAAAAAAAAAAAAAAAAATGTAAACTTAAAAAAAAGAAATAGTTTTTAAAGAAAATAAAGACTTTTTGAAAAATGAATTATTTACGACTCCAAAAATTAATCACTATAATCCAAATTTAATGCCAAAAAAATCATCTTTGAATGTTTCTTAAGTTTCCGTTTCAAATTTAAATAGGCTAAATTCAAAAAAATCAAATTCAAGAGTAAAAATAAGCACATCAAATAAAATTTAGGAAGATTCATAAAATTAAAGGTAAATAGAAGAAATAAATGTAGAAAATATATATGAAAATAGGATTTTAAATCATATAATATATCTTTGTGAATAAGAATTACTATTTGAAAAATTAAGATAGTAAATATGTTTATTTCCTGACTTTGAACCCTATAGTTGTTTCAAAAGAATTGACAGAAATAATAAAAAATGTATATAAAGTTAAGATATAATTAACTTTATGAAAGATTTGGACATTAATATAGATTTAGATTAAGCCAATTAAATTATTTGGTTTTACAGCAGTTCTTAAAAAACCGCTGATTTTCTAAGTTTTGTTGAGTATAAAAATTAATGTTTTTTATAATATTTTTTTTTTTTTTTTAAGTTTTATGTCTCTTCTTTTGACTACTGAAAATGATGATTTGAGAACAAAAGTGGCATAAAGACCTATTAAAAATATTAATAAAGAGAATTTCTTAAATATGGAATTAGAAATTATGATAGGAAAATTAATAAAAAAGTATTGCCTTTTATTATTTATATTAAAATAAAAAAATAAATAAAGGTAATTAGATTTTTATGAAAAAATCGAATAATTAAGGTAATAATTAGAAAATGATTTTGAAATAAAAGAATTCGAATAAGCTTTTAATTATTTAGACACTTAAAAAAATAACGAAATAGATGAATAAAATATCATAGAACTTTTACAAAAATAAGGCTATTTAATATCTGATATATAGTCAAAAAATATAATGAAAAACTTCAAAGGAAAAAACTCTTAATTTATAGAAAAAGACGAAGATGAAAATATAATTGGAAAAGATGAAAACGGATAACCAATATATAAAAAGTAAATAAATAATAAATAGTTTGTAAGATTTATATTACCTGATATGAATAAATAAGTTATATATAGAGCATTAAATTTATTTCATAAGAATATTAATAAATTACCTGTTAGGAAATAATATACTTTCGAAGAAAGAAAATAGTGGCTCTATTTATTCAAATAAAGAGTCGAAGCTGAAAAAAAAATAGAATTCGCAAAATAGAATCTTTCCATTTAAAAAGATTTTAATATCTACGATATATATTATCTTATTAATAAAGATAAAAACTAATATATAAGTATTTAAGAGTTCGTTTAAGTTTTAAGAGAAATGGATGTTTTAGCCTATAAAGATGAATTATTTTTATTTTTTAGAAGATACTGTAGAAATAAAAACAAAGGATTAACGTATATATATATATATATATATTATAGCATTTATCCACAAAAAAATATTAATTTTTTATATAATTAGATTCGAAGAATTTTAATATGCTATTTTGCCAACTTAATCACTATATGAACGTGCTTCAAAACATAATTAAAAATCAATATGTGAGAATACTTAATAAAATATAAAAGACGTTCTATTATTTAAATAGAAAATAAATTTATTTATTTAATATATAAACAAAAAAAGATACTTTTGCCAGAAACATTAGCGAAATTTAAATAATTAATGATTGAATTATTTAAATTTGAACTAAGGATTGAAAGAAATAGCTTAAAAATATCTAGATTAAATAGGTTTAATTATGATGAGTTTTTCGAACTTTTTGATCCTTAATTTAGAGGATATTTTAATATATAAGATGTACTTTTTTATCAACTAAAATAAAATAAAATATATTTTATAAAAAAGGTTAGAACAACTTTTAAAGAACATTAAATTGATATTACAGAGTCAGAATCGAATTTCTTATTTGAAAGACTAGATTGTAAATAAAGAGATTAAATTATTAATTATATTGAATTTATTAATGAAATATAACCACATTTGGCTAAAAATATGGTTTTAAATAGGTTTACGTAACAAGATAAATAAAAATAAATAAAGAGCATGAATAATTTAATAAATACATAATTGCAATTATAATCGAGATCGGAATTATCTAATAATGACTTTACAATGTATAATATATCTAAATTCGGAACTCTAAATAATATTAAATGAAAATAAAATAAGATTAAGTTTTTATTAATTTATTAAGAAATAAAAAAATAAAATAAAAATATTTATAAATAAAAAAAAATATAATAATATATATATATATATATATATATATATATATATTAACAAATATATATATATATATAAATTTTATTTTAAAAATTTACATATCTATATAAATAATATTTATTAATTTTTTTTTAATATATATAACTAATATTTTTATTTTAAATATATAAAAATTATTTTTTAATTATAAAAATTCAATACTTATTCTTTTTTTTTTTCTGTTAATAGTTTTTATTATTTCTTTTATAATAAAAAAAATAATTTAAGAGTAATATAAATATATTAATAAAATATTCTTTGTTAATATTTACATAATTATTTATCGTTATTTTAATTTTTACTAAATTTATAAAATTTATGAGATTATCTTAATCATTATAGAAAAATTTGTAAAAAAAGATTTCAAATAGGGAACATTTTATTTAATTATAAAGCCCTTCAATATAAAATTCATAATTAATCAATAAAAATTAATATAATGAAACTATTTTAAATTCAAAATAATCTAAAAAATAAGAATACTAAGCTTTTTCTTCTAGTATACATTAAAAGGCAGTTAATATTATTAAAAATTCTAAGTAACAAAATAATATTTTTATTTTAAAAAAATAATAATATAAAGAAATAATTTAAAATAAGAATAAAATCAGTTAAATGAATAGAGAAAAATAATAAAAAATTAATAAATTTAAATTTAAATGCTTTTAGAAAAAGTAAAAAATATTCAATATTTTATTATAATTGTCTAATATAGGAAGTACAATTAAGATAAAATCTTTAAAATTTATAAAAATTTAAAGAAGAAAGACTAGAAGAAATAATATAAAAATAAATAAACGAAAACTTGAATTAAACTTTATAAACTTAATAAGAAATAAACTAAGAAATAAAATAATATTAGTATTAAATAAAGGAAACAATACAATAATAAATAGAATATATAAAAGAAATACAATTAAAATATATATAAGGAGATACAAATTTAAATACAATTAATAAAGATATTTTAAAACAAATATAGGAATCCCAAAAATAAATAAATAAAACTTTCGAAAATTACGAATAATAAACGAATTCTAAAATAACAAATTTATAAACTGAATTTTATTAAAAAATAAAAGATATATAGAAATAATAAGAATAATAAATAAATATATATTTCAAATAAAATGACCCTTTAAAAGAACTAAAAGAAGATTTAGACTAAAAATATGAGAATTTTTATCAAAAATAAAAACAGTATATATATTAATTATTTGATGAAATAAATTTAATTGATAAAAAACAAAAACTAAAACATGAATTTATTTAAAATATAGATTAAAATTTAATCTAAATAATAAATAATTTAAATATTTTTCAATAAAGACATGGAATAAACTAAAACAATTCAAATACTGATATAATAAAATAGTTAGTTTGGGAAAAAATACAAAAAATTTAAATACAATATAAAATACAAATAAATAAATCTTCATAAATACTTCAATAAATGCAAAAATAAATTAGAATTTTAATATAAGAAAATTATAATTTAAAACATTACTATAATAATAAGAACCGAAAGTAATTAATCCAGGAATTAAATTAAACACATTCGAACCAAAAATAGTTCATTATGAAATTAAAATGACTCCAAAAAAGCCCAGAATATTTACTTTGGCAAATTTTTAATCTCCTATTATTCGTAGTACATAAAATTAATAAAAAATAAATTTATCTTAAGTAAATTTATAATAAGAAAAAGTGGGGGTAAAAGATGGAAGTATATTCAGAAACAAATCCTCATCTTATTATAAGTTTCCTTAAAGTACTGAAAAATTATTATTTTCTTAAACAAAATCAAATATTCTAAACCCAAATTTTATACTTCCAATAGTATTTTAAAATGAGGAAACATTAAGAACCGAGAATAAATTTTAAACTTCATTTTATTAAAATCAAGAATTATATAAAGAAAACGAAAAATAATAAAAACATTGAAACTATCGGGAAAAAAAAATAAAAAAATATACATATATTTATAAATAATTTAAACAGAAATTAAATATTAGTGTAATCATTTTTTATATATTTTTAAATAAATATATATGGACAATTAATCCAATTATGTATTTTTTTATTACAAATACTCGGCATATATACTTAAATTATCCTATAAACATTATTATTATGTGCATATAGAGAATGTATATTTATGTTTTTAATTAGTTATACCATTTAAAATTAATAAATTACATTCATTTAGTTTTATATTTTAATAAAGAATATGGTCACATGTCATAGTTGACAAAAAGACAGTAAAAATAAAAAAATATTGAGTATTTTTTGTTTTAATTGTTTTTAAATAGAAAATAAAATAAAATAATTTCTTATTAATTTTAATTAAAAATATAACTTTTAAAATAAAAAGTTAATTTTATTTAAAGTAATAAAAGAGACTTATAGTTTAATATATTTTTCCTTTATTTAAAAATTCATTTTTTTTTGGTTATAAAAATTCTTATTTAATTCCTTCTTTTTAACAAAGAAAATTCGAAAATATTCTCAATTATTAAATTTAAAACTCTTTTAAACGAATACCATTAATCGAAAATTATTTTTAATCTTTTTTTTAGCATAATTTTTTCTTATTTTCCGGCTTTTTTGTCAAAAGAATATATAAATATAGAGTGAATAAACATATATATATATGATATTTTATATTCAAAAATAAACTCAAAAGTACACTATAATAAACAATTCTTTATAATGTTTTATTTGAAATAACTTCTTTTATATCAGCTAGAAAAAAGTCTATATTTTAATTAAAATATATTATTTTTAAGAATATCTTTATAGTGTAATTTAAAGTCTTTCTTATGAAAAAATTTAATATTGTTTATTCTAAAAAAATTATATTACTTCACATCTTTTTTATTTTTATAAAAAAAGACTAGTCAGCTAATAGTTAATATATTCATTGTTCTTCAAATTATAATCCTTTAAAGCTATTTTTTATCGATTTTTTATATTTAATATACTATAGAGTTCAATTTGATATTAAATTATTGTCGATTTTAAAGTATTTTATATAAAATATTATGGTATTATAACATGAAATGAATTATAATTATGTATATATGGACATTTTTTAATTAATTAATTATAATTTATTTTTATTTTTGTAAATAATAATAATTTTTATATTTAAAAGAAAAAAAATATTATTTTTTTTCATTTGTTTTAGTTCAAAGTTTAATCATATTCTATTTTCAAATTTTATACTTTTTAATTCAAAATTTGACTATTAATACTAGCTTCTTTTAATGATTATTAAAAACCGTCTTTTTATTATTTTATTTAATTCCATCTTTCATATTCTTATTTTTCAATTTAAGATTTATTTGATTATAAAGAATTATAATTACTGCATTTCATTTATTATAACTATTTTTTTTCTTCTTTTAAATATGATATTTCATCAACTATTTCTTTTATTTATTAATTTTATTAGTTTAATAGATTACTATCATATTACTATAAAAAATATATAAAAATAATGAAAGTAAAAGACTTATAAATATATATATATTTATATATATATATATATATATTATTTATATTATTTATATTATTATATTTACATATTTATATATATTTTTATATTTAAAATAACTACTTCGTTTTAATTTTTCTAGATCAATATTTGTTAATCATTCTATTTATTAAATTTCACTAAAAGTTCTATCAAAAAAATTAAAATTTTAATTTATAAAATAATATACCGTTATATTATAATTTCTAATTATGAAGTTCTTCATTTAGTTTTAGTTTTTCATTTAAAATTTCATTAAATTATTATATTTATTTTTATTTTTCCTATAAATTTATATATAAATTATATATAAATAATATAAAAAAGTTTTTAACATTTTTAAGTATATTCTAGAAATTTTCTTTTTCTACTTAAATTTACTAGTTTTTTTCCTAAATTTAATAATATAACAATTCTAATTCTTAAACAATATCTTTTTGATTCCCTAAAGTATCCAAAACCCTTTATTTATTTTAAAGAATTTCTATTTCTTATTAAAGTCCTTCTATTTAATTCAAAAGTTCTTTTTCTTTATTTTAAAGATGTTCTAAATTACTTTAAATAAAGACTTCGTTTTTTTCAAATTCGTGATTTTTTTAAAAAAGTTCTTTATTTTAATAAATTAACTCAAAGTTAATTTTCTCATATTAATCGATTTTATTTTCTTAGTTTTAAATTTTCAAAAAGCACTAATCTTTTTCATTTTCAATTTTTTTTAATTTTCCTAAAATTTCTTTTTTTTCTTATTCATAAAAAATAATGATTTTTTCGTTCTCTTCTTTCACAAAAAGACCCTCCTGATATAAATCCTTATATTAAATTTAAAAAAAGTTCGTCTTTTCTTCCAAATCAGTTATTTATCTTTCCAAAAAAACTTTTTGTTCCTAAAGCAAATCTATTTTATCAAACAAATCTTATATTTTAGAATTTTTTTCATTCAATTGATTTTCCAATTAGTCTAGTCTATGCAAATTTATTTCGTTTTTATTTTTTAAATCTTCGTTCGAGTTTTTAATTTTTTTCTATTCCTTTAAAATTTCTAAAATCTCCTTTTTTAAATTGAAATTATCTTCGCATTTTTCGTCCAGTAAATTTTGAATTTCGTCCTTATTTTTTTCTTGATCAAAAATAATTTTATTTTTCTCGTTTATTTTTTCACTTAAATCTTCCTAAATTTTCCTCAAATTTACATTTTCTTCCCGATAAAAATTTTTCTCTTTTTTTCCTTTAAAAAAGTACACTCAAATTTTTCTTAAATTTCCTTTGAAATCTTCTCTTTATTTTATAATAAAATCTATAATTATTCGTTTTTTTTTCAATTTATTTCATTTAATTATCTTTATTTTCTATAAAAAATCTCATTTCTTTCATTTTTTCTTCCCAAAATTATATTTATACCTCTTTTTATCCTAATTTTTATTCAAAATCCTTGTTTTTTTCCTCTAATAATATTATTTTTTCTTCCAAAAGTTTAATTTTTACTAAATTTTCATCTTTTTCCTATTATAAATTTTATATTCTTTTCTCTATATTATCCTTTTCTTCCAAAATATCATTTTTTTCTTTTAAAAATTTACTTTTTCTTCTTTTTCTTTTCTTTCATTTTCTTCCTTTGAAAATCTCAATTTTTCCTCTAAAATTTTCTTCTCTAAATTTTCCTTATTTTCCTTCTCGGTTTTTTCCTTTAAAAAAAATCTATATTTTTCTTCCAAAACGTCCATTTTATTTATAATTTCTTCCTCTTTTTCACATTTATCATCATATTTTTTACTTAAACCTACTATTTTTTCTTCCAAAAAAGCTCTATTACCCAATTCATTCTATAATTCTTATTTTAAAACAAATATTTCCTCATCTTTTACCTAATAACTTTTCTATAAAGACTCCAATTTAGTTTTAAAGAGTTAATTTTCTCTCTATAAATGCAACTTTTCATCCTTTTATTATTCCAAATCTTATTTTAATTAAAAGGCTTAATTTTAAAGGGCTAAAATGTCCTATTTTAATAAAAAAGCGTTTTATTTTTATTCCGAAAGTGCAATATTTTCCTAATTTTTTTCTTCTAATTTTTCATTAAATTCACTAAGAATTTTTTTGAGATTTTTGTCTTAATTTTAAAGCTAAAAAATTTCTTCATTTAAAAAATTTATTTTCTATTCAAAAGATTAAATTTGATTTTGTTAATTTTTTTTTTCTTCATTTAAATTTTCTTCCATTTTTTTCAATTTAATATGCTCTTTTTCCAAAAAAACTTATTTTTCCAAAATTTCGGTTTTTTCTCTTTCCAAAAAATAAATTTTCTCTTATAAATTTACATTAGTTGCTTTTAAAAATTAAATCTCTTTTTTATCTTTTTCAATTTAAAATATTTTCTTATCTTCTTCGACTTTTTCTTCATTTTATTTCATCAAATTTTATTCACTATGTATTTATTCATTTATTTCATCCTTTTTTTTAGTTCTTCTTTTAAATTTTAATATTAAATATTTATTAATTCTTCGTTTCTTTTTAAAACATCTATTTCTTTCTTATAAATACAAATCTTATTTTATTATTTCTATATGTTTGTTTCCAATTCTTATATTTTTATTTCTTTATCCTTTATTTCTTAAAGATAATCTGATAATTTATTTAAAGTCTCATCTTTACTTGATTTTATATCTTCAATTAATTAATTAAAAGCTTTTTTATCACTATAGTAAGCATTTTATATTTATTCTAGTTATATTTTTTTAAAAATATATATATTTTTTAGTTTATTTTATAAAATATATATGTTTCTTAGTTTATTTTATAAATTATATATATTTTTTAACTTTTTTTGTTAATTATATATATTTTTAACTTTTTTTGTTAAATATATATATTTTTATAATTTTTAAATAAATATATATATATTTTTAATATATATATATATATATGTTTTTATTTTTTTAAAAAAATATATAATTTTTACCTGCTTTTTCTCCATAACTTTTCATTTATTCGTTTATTTATAATAAATTTTAAATAGTTTAATTTTAATCTTGTAATTTTAATTCTTTTTATTCATTTTCTTAATGATATATTTATTATTAATTTAAAATTTAATTAATTTCTTTTTAATGCTTTTTTATTTTATTTATAAAACAAAATAATAATAATAAAAAAAAAATACATCATATTTTAATTAATTTTCTCTTTAAAATTATTATTTTTACATATCATTAATTTGCTATTATAAATTTTCATTCTTTTAATTCTATATATGAATTTCACTTTTAATTGAAGATATGTTTCTTTTATCTATTTATAATTAATCTAATTCCTTGTTTATTTTATAATTTTCCTTAGTTAAAAAATCTATTTAATTATTAAGAACTTCTATCTTATTTTATTATTATTAATTAAGATAACTTTATTTTATTTTTTCTTCATTAAAATTTTCTCCTTTTTTTTTAAAAAAAAATAAATAAATAAAAGTTGTAATATACCTTTATTTATTTGCATTTATAAACGAATTATTTCTTATTCTCTATTCTTTAATTAGTCTTCTATTTATTTTATTTTTTATTCTAATAAATTCTTGTTTTATTTTAAATCATTTATTTATTTGTTTTATTCATTTAATTTGTCCTCCTTTTATTTTATTTATTCTAATTATTAAGTGTTTTCTTTATTTCTCTTTATATAAATTTAATATTAAATATAAATCATTAAATAAAAGTACCATATTTTATATATTAGCAACTTCCTATTATAATATTTAGCTTAACTAAAAACTATTATTATTATCTTTTTTATTAGAATTCATAAAATTAGAATTATTTAAAGGCACATTTTCAAAATTATTAATACCTGTTTTATCTTGTTTAAGTAAAAAACACTTTTTTTTATTTTTTTAATAAAAAAATAATTAAGTTAAGTATATATTTATTATTTTATTTTAAACTACCTCATTTTTTAAATTTTTCAAATTGTTTTCCTTTTATTATAAAGTAAATTTATAATCTTTTATTTAACTTTCGAAAGAATTTTGAATAGCTTTGAAATTTTCAACTTAAAATTGTTCACTTTCTTTAACTTTCATTAAACTCAAATGTAATTTGTTATTTTCTTGAATTAATTTAGAATTTTCAAATTTTAAAGATTCTATTAATGTATTATCTTAACTTTTCGGATTATTCATTTGTTTTTTTAATGTTTAATATTTATCGGTTGTATTTATTAAATCATTAAGAAGCTTTTATACTAAATTACTTGATTATTCATTAAACGGAAAGTTGTAGTTTAATGCATCTAAACGTTTTTTTAATAAATTATATTTTTTTCTTATTAACTTTACATTTTTTTTTTTTAAAAAAAAAATTATTTTTATTTTATTAAAAAAAAAAAAAAAAAATATTTATTTATACAAATATATTTATATTTATTTATTATAATAATTTCAAATATAAATTTAAATAATTAATATATAAAAATCAATAAAATAAATAAATACAGAAATTAATTTTATTTAATTAAAATATAAACTTAATTAGTTAATTAAAAATTAAAAATGTTAATTTAAAAATATATATAAAGAAATTTGTATTTATAAAATGTTAACTAAAGAATATTATTTTTAAAATCAATATATATATATATATATATAACATTTGAAAAAATACAGTTATTGAAAATCGAAAAAAATTTCAAATTAATTATCTTAACAACAAATAAATATTTTTTTTTGTTTAAAAAAAAGCATAATTATAAAAAACCAAAAAAAAAGAAAAAAAAAAAAATGAGCCAAACAAACATAGAACCAAATAAAGAAAACCCTGAAAAACTAAACCCAAACCCCGACCATAAAATAGTCGAAGAAAAAATAACTCGTAAAAACGGAGAAATAATAATGAAATAATACATCAAAGGAAAGCTTTTAGGTAGAGGTGGTTTCGCAAAATGTTATGAAATAACCTCAATAGAAGGAAAACTAACATTTGCTGCCAAAATAATCCCCAAAAACACTCTAAAAAAAAGCCGTTAACGTCATAAGCTAATTCAGGAAATAAAAATTCATAAAAGCCTTTAACATTAAAACATAGTATAATTCGAACATGTATTTGAAGACCATGAAAATGTATATATTTTACTCGAATTATGTCCATATTAAACTTTAAACGAATTAATAAAAAGAAGAAAGCGCATAACGGAATATGAAGCATAAATATATATAATGTAAATGGTAAATTCTTTAATACATTTGCACAACAAAAAAATAGTCCATCGTGATCTTAAACTAGGAAATCTTTTTTTGGGCAAAAACATGACTTTAAAATTAGGTGATTTTGGCTTAGCAACAAAAATAGAATATGAAGGCGAAAAGAAGACGACAATATGTGGCACTCCAAATTATATAGCGCCTGAAATTCTAGAAGGAAAAGAAGGACATTCATATGAAGTTGATGTTTGGTCTTTGGGGGTTATTATTTATACACTTTTAATCGGAAAAGTAAAAAAAATAAAATAATTTTATCTATATATATATTTATATGTATATATATATATGTATTAATATATATTTATATGTATATATATATATGTATTAATATATATTTATATATATATATATATATTTTAAATATTATACACCTATATATATTTATTTATAAATTTTTATATACCACTTTAATTTATTTAAATAAACTTAAATATAGCCTCCTTTTGAAACTAAAGACGTGAAATAAACTTATAAAAGAATACGCTTAAATAAATATTCTTTTCCTGAAAATTGCACTATTTCAGAATAGGCTAGATCTCTTATCGTTTCAATGCTTATACTTGATCCCTCTAAAAGACCTACAATGGAATAAATACTAGAGCATCCTTTTATGTCTTGTGTAGATAAAAATCCTTAAACTCTACCTGTTTCTTCATTATCAGTTCCTTATAAAGAACATTAGAACCAAAATTAGAATTAGAATTAATAATAAATAAATTAAAATTAAAACAGGTAAACATAATCATTATCGAATTTCCGAAAAAGCACTTTAAACGAAAAAAACACTAATTAAATTATCTCTTAAAACACATCAAATGTAAATTATAAAAGCCAAAATCAAAAAAACTAATTCAGAGAAAATATACCTCCACCAGATTTATAAAACAGATAATAAGTAATTCCCCCTGCTACTGAAGTTTGGGTTGTTTCCTGGGTAGATTATTCAAATAAATATGGACTTGGATATTGTTTATGTAACGGTGCCTATGGTGTTTATTTTAATGACTCTTCTAAAATAATATTAGACTCAGGTGAATGTTATACTGAATATTATGAAAAATAATAATCAAAATAAGACGAAATTATTTCTTTTAATATAAATAATTATCCTTCCTAATTAAAAAAAAAAGTTACATTACTTTAGCATTTTAGGAGTTATTTATCTAAAGAAAGATAAAATTTTGTTAATAATATTTAGAAATAAATAACAAATTAAGTTTATGTTAAAAAATGGATGAAAACAAAAGATGCGATTATATTTAGGCTATCAAATTAAACTGTACAAGTCAGCTTTTCTGATAAAACTGAAATAATCCTTAATAGCCATAAAAAAATAGTAACTTATGTAAATAAATAATAATAAAGACTCAATTTCCATCTTTGTTAATATTTAAGTTAATATAGCTAAGATATGTAAAAAAGAATGAAATATACTAAAGATATTCTTACTTAAATGGTTGTTAAAACAAAACCAAAAGAATAAATTTTCTAAAATAATATTAACGAAAATAAATTAAGTACTCTTAATTTTTAATAAAATATAATTCTTAGTAATAAAAATTGATTTTGTTATTTGTATTTTTTTTATATATCTTTTTGACAAATTTTAATATAATTTTTCTTTAATATTGAATTATATTAGAAAATTTAATTTATAATATGGAAAATATATTTTTTATTAATTAATATTAAAGGTTTTTTATATTATATATACTTTTAAATGTAGTTATTATATTTAATTATGATTTTTTCTTTTGTCAAATATTTTTTAATTATGAAGATGATGAATATAAAAAATTATTATATTTTATTATATAAAAATGAATTATAATAAAAATATTAAACTAAATTTATTTATTTAAATATATAAATATATTTTATTTTATATAAAAAAAAAAAATTATAAAAAAATTATTAATAATTGTAAATATTAAAAAAAATAAAAAATTATAATATATATTTAAAAGAAAAAATATTAAAAGCAATAAATCCAATTGAAAGAGAATTTTTTATTTAGTTTAAATATTACTAAAAATAAATATATAAAATAATAATAATAATAAAACATGTAAGTATGGTGAAAAAATAAGAATTATATATGTTTAATGAAAATTCATATGTTTTATAAAAGTTGTAAATATATATATAAAAAATAAATATTAATATAAATAAATTATATAAACAAATATATATAAAAAATATATATTTATATTTTTATATATATATATATCTCGATATAAATCTAAATATATCTATTTATTTATATTTTTATATTTTCAATTAATCTTTATATTTTTTTTATTTATTTATAATATAAATAATATATTTAAATATACATATTAAAATTCATTTTATATTAGAAATATATATAAATTTTACAAAATATATATCTTTTAAATTTGAATAGTTTTATTTTTACAAAAATAAAATAAATTATACAATTATTATATATATAAAATAATTTATGTATATAAAATTAATATACTTACTTATATTTTTTTTATTTCAGCTAAATTAATTAATTTATTTTATATGAATAAAAAAAAACATAATAAAAATAAAAAAAATTCAAATAAATAAATACACAAATATATAAAATATTTAAAAAATATTAATATGAATTTACAAGAACCAATAATAAATATTTTAAATTAATCAGAGAACTTACATTAAGATTTAAGATAAGGTCATTAATATAGACGTTCTTTATTATCTTCTAAATCTGGTTTGATAGGTTATTCCAAAAAAGATATTGAAGATGAAAACTTATCAAATAAATTTTCAGTTTCTGGAAATTTATCAAATCGTAAATTTTTCAGATAAAATAATTCAAATAATAGTTTAGCAAAAAGCATAAATATAAAACAGCATTTATCACCTAGAATGATAAATATTGAAAATTAAATTAATTTGAATTAACCAAATATATTTTCTCCAAAAGATACTGAAAGAGAAAAACTTCCTTCTATAAATGTATTATAAGAATAATATGAAAATTAAGTAAAAGATTTAAATGAATAAAAATAATCTGAACAAATAAAGAATAGTATGACATAAACAACAACAGTTGTAAAAAGTTTAAGTAAAAAAAGGGAATCTTAACTTCCTTCGGTTTGGTAATTAAAAGGTTTAAAAATATTATTTTAGGTAAGCAAGTTTATCGCACATTTAAAGTATATAGCCCCTAAATATAAATTTAGATAATTAAATGGTGATTAGTTTAACATTATCGGGGATAATGTAAGTTATCATAAATTTTATAAATATGAAAATTATTTAAATGTTTAACCTTCATTTTATAAATTATTTATATACGAGACAAATAAAAAACTTTAAAACATAAAAAAATACCAGTATTTTACTTAAATAATTTTAAGTATTCTTAATAATGATAGCATAATTTTGTTTCCGGATTCTTTATTTAAAAAAATCTGGGATTGTCTTTTACTTTTTTTACTAATAATTAACATATTTTACATACCTTTAAATTTAGCTTTTAATTTGGCAAGTAAAAAATAAATAAAAATAACAAAAAAAAAATAACCAAAAAAGGTTAATCTTATCTTTTCACTTACATAATGAATGTCTTACCTGGTTGGATTTTTTCAATTGATATAATATTACATTTTAATACGGCCTACTATTAAAAAGGAATAATTGTAACAGAAAGGAGAAAAATAACACGGAAATATTTATCAGGATAGTTTTTTATTGATTCCTTTGTAATTTTGCCTTTTTTAATGGCCTCATATTTATAAATATAATACTTACAATTAATAATACTTTTAAGGTTTAATAAAATGATTTAAATATCAAATGATTTTATCGAATTTTTTAGTTTAAAAAATAAACAAATAGCAAAATACGATTTATGTAAATTAATATTTTTAATCTTATTTATAGCCCATTTATGTGGTTGTTGTTTTTATTAATTAACGAAAATAGAAATCGAAAATAATATCAAAACCAACTGGCTAAAACGCTTTTCCACTACTTCTGACATTTAAGAGACCACAAACTGGTATTCGCAATACATTTTATCTTTCTATTGGGCAGTTATAACTATGATAACAGTAGGATATGGAGATATTTATCCAGTAAATGATTACGAAAGGGTTTTTGTAATAATCATAACAATGTTAAGCTGTGGTGTATTTGCCTACAGTGTAAATTCTATAGGATCTATAATCTAAAATATAACATATAAAAATCAGTCTTTTAAAAATAAGATGATGCTTCTTTCATAACATATGAATAAAAGAGGAATGAACACCGAATTATAAATGAAAGTGAAAAAATATTTCGAATATTTAAATGATGAAGAACTCGAAGATAATGAATAAGGAGAAAATATGTTAAATCAATTAGTCGGATCTTTAAAAATGGAAGTTTATTAAGACATTTATGGTAAAATACTGAATTCAAAAAAAGTCTTTAAACTTAATTTTTCCCAGAACTTTATTTCGAAAATTGCTCCTAAATTAAAGGAAAAAAGATTTGGACCAGAAGAAATTATATATAATGAGCATGAAAATAATTCTAAGCTATATTTTTTAATGGAAGGTGAAATTAATTTATTTTTAAATGTCAAAAATTATCAGTAGAATCAAAGTGTTATTAAATAACTTTCATAAGGAGATAATTTGGGCGAAATATCATTTTTATCAGGAATGAAAACCGATCATGGGGCTATTACAGTTAATGTGGTGAGCTTAGTTTATTTAAATATTGAAGATTTTCTTGAAATTATTAAAGATTTTCCAGAAGATAGAGAAAAGTTTTGTTTATTAAAGGATAACTATTAATTATATTAAAGTTCAAGAGGATTAGGTATTATATTTTTATCTAAATACATTCATATATTTATCTTATAAAATACAAAAAAAGGAAACTAATGTTAAGGCTGTGGAAAATATTCACATTAAATATTTAATTGTCATTTTGTAAAATATATTCCAAATAAAGATTAAATTATAAAGAGATTTTTAAAATAAGATTTGTATTAATAAAGAATAGAATTTACAAGAAATCGAATTAAATATTATAATACTTGGGATTGTTTAGAAGATATTAAATAAGCTGTAGTTGAAGTTTTAATTGAAAAAGAAAAACTAAATAGTTTATTTGAATTAGAAACTTTTATTAATAGATTAAGATAAATAGAATAAAATTAGGTTTTTGAGAGCGAAAATAATAGTACTGACTTATAAAAATTAGATTAAGAAAATATTTAATAAAGAGTTCAATAAGTAATAAGGAAAGGATCAAGAAAGTATTTTTTTTTTTTGTCAAATAAAATAAACTATTTATTTTATATAAAAAATAAATAAACAAAGTAAATCATATAGAAAGAGTATTGTTCAAATTCATCACCAAGTTTCTATAGAAGATAATACAATAAGAAATTCTTAAAAAAAGATTTCTTTAAAAAAAGAAAATGATTAAAAAAATCAAGAAAATAATAATTAAGAATTTATAAATTAAGAAAATGAACGAAATATTTAAAAAATAAATAGAAGAAGCTTAAATTCTTTAACCAAAATTTTACCAAATTAAAATGAAAATATTAATAACTACAATCTAAAGCCTATAAAAGAAGATGAGGAATTAGAAACTCTTACCGCAAGTCCGTAAAAGATAACTTTAAATAAGAAATTAATATAAGATTAAAATTATATGAGAATGAGTAATTCTATTAGGTTGTAAAAACAAAATTAAGATTAATTATAATAAAAATAGTAAATTTAATTGTAAGAAGTTCCATTAATTGAATCTTAAATTAATATTCATGAATAGATAAAAAAAACGATTTTTATCATTTAATATATTTCGATAGACTTAAAGATTATAGATTTTATTTTCCTAAAAACAACTCGATGTATATTTTTGAGAATTATAACGAAAAACAATAAAAAAACCTAATTTAATAATAAAGAATCTATAAAATTACTCATAATGTTTAGAATAGGCTTATAAGTTTTTTAAATAATATAAAAATAAAATAAAGTTCCTCCAAAAATTTAAAGAAGCTTTCTAGAGATTTAGTTTTGTAAATAATTTAAAAAACTAATTATTTAATATATATAAATATAGAAATTTCAGAAAAAGTGCAGATGCTCTTAGAAGCAAAAAAAACAGTCAGTAAAATGTAGTTTAATAGGAATGAAAAAAAAAAAATGATTTTTATAAAAATAAAAAAAATGATTTTTATAAAAATAAAAAAAATGATTTTTATAAAAATAAAAAAATAACCAATATTAAAAAATCTTTACATTTATTATATTAATTTTTAGTTTAGTAAACAAAAAAATGAATAATTATTAATCAAAAAAAAAAAAAATATATATGAATAAAAATAATAAAGGAAAAAAAAAAAAAAAACATAAAAATAATATTTTAAAATATAAATAATAAATAAAATAAAATGAAAACAAACGTTTCAAAAATCGATGTTAAATTCTAACAAGTGTTCGGAGATAAAGCTTCATCCGAAAAAGTATCAGAAGAAGATATTATATCAGCTTTATCTTTTGATAAAACAGGTAATTTAATATCCTTAGGAGACCGAGCTGGTCGTCTAATAATTTTCGAGCAAATCCAATCTAAATCAAAACGTAGTGAATTCCAATACTTAACTGAACTCCAAAGCCACACTAGAGAATTCGATTATTTGAAATCAACAGATATAGAAGAAAAGATAAACTAAATAGTATGGTTAAGAAACTCTGGAAAGAACCTCTATATCATTACAACAAATGACAAAACAGTTAAATTATGGAAAGTATCAGATAAAAATATCAAAAAAGTCGTCAAAAGTAGTGGAAAAGACTTAAACATGCCCAAGCTTCAAACTTTAGAAAGCGGCTTAATGCCTACAGTAAAAAAAGTATATCCTAATCTCCATACTTATCATATAAATTCTATATCTACTTCCCAAAACGAAGAATTTCTCCTATCATCTGATGATTTAAGAGTAAACCTGTGGAGTATAGAAAACACAACGAAAGTAAAAATAAAAAATAAAATAAAAAAACAATAGACATTTGTAGCTGTAGATTTAAAACCAGACAATCTAGAAGAGTTATCCGAAGTAATAACATCTTCCTAATTTCATCCTCAACATGATAATATGTTTCTATATACAACTTCTAAAGGGATAACTAAAATCGGTGACATGAGAAAAAGTGGTGTTTGTGATAACACTGCTTAAGTTTTTTTTGAAAAAGAAGACCCATCAAAAAAAAATTTTTTTACAGAAATAGTTGCCTCAATTTCAGACGCTACTTTTTCAAAAAACGGAAGATATATATTCGCTAGAGATTTCTTAAACGTGCGAGTTTGGGATGTAAATATGAGTAATAAACCTGTAGTCACAGTTCCCATTTTCGAGCCTTTGAAGAGCAAATTATGTGAATTATATGAAAATGAGTGTATATTTGATAAGTTCTCGATTTCTTCTAGTCCTGATAGTAATCATTTTGTTACTGGGAATTTCAATAGTACTTTCCATGTGATTGATAGAAATGGGGAATGTAATAATCAATTCGAACTTAACTTTAATAAAAAAACTTTAAGTAAACAAATTCCTCCAAAATATTTCGAAAATCTTACTTCGGCTTATGATTTTAGTAGAAAAACCTTAAAATCTGCTTATTCATAAGTTAATGGAACTATTGCTATTTCTTGCTTGAATTGTTTGTATTTTTATTCGTCATCAACGTCATAATGATTTTTTATAATTTAAATATTTATATATTAATCTTTATAAATATAAATATATATTGAGATATAATATAATCATTAATTTTATATTCTTTTTGTTATTATACTAGATTTAAATATAAAAAAAAATATTAATAATTTTGTTTATTATTTATACATAATTTATTATATAATATATATTGAAAATCTTTTTTTTTTTTTTTTTTTCAAATATCTATTATTTTTATTCTATCACTATGATTTTTTATCATAAAAATACTACAAATATATCCAATTAACATATTAATCAACAAATAAAATAATTAAACTATTTGAAATAAAATTATATTCTGCTCTATTATAATTTATAATATTATCAAAACTAAAACAATAAAAGAGTTAAATAATTCTTAGGAATTCAATACCATGAAATATTAACCTTATTCTATATTATTTGTAACAATCTAATTTTAGAATATATATTATTTTTATTTTTATTTTTTTAAAAAAAAAACTACCCATAAAAGCAAATATATAGGAGACAATAAAAAAGTAAATGGAAACAAACTGCTTTAAATAATAATAATAGATTTGTTAAATGGACTATAATTTTATATTTCATCGAATGGATCAATAAAAATTATATAAATAGTGAACTTTTTATAAAAAAAAAATACTTTTTTTTAACAAAAAAAATTTACCAATTTAACGATAAAAATTAAAAAGAGAATAATTTTTAAAACAACAGGCTTCGTAAAAACCGAGTCTTTAACAATTCTATAAGTAACAAAAATAGCTTTAGTTTAACTACACAATTATTTAATATACATTATGATTTCTTTAAATAAAGAAACTTTATTTTCTTAATTAAATTATTAATAATTATCTTCTTAAAGGAACTCGTTTTCATTTTATTTTTTCTAAGCTTTTTACTTGAGAATTTTGAAATAGTCTATATTTGATTAACTTGTCCGTTTAAGTTATTAATTGATATTATTACTATTATTTTAATATAAGAAATCACATTCATTCATATTTTATTTAGAAAAAATAATCGAAATCCTATATTCAAAATCATCAATATATTTTCTTCTTTTATAAATTTATTTTAGAAGTGATTATAATTCCTGTTCTTATTTACTATTTAGCTTTATTTTATTTGGAATAACTGTTACATTCGAAATTTCTTCCTAACTATAATAATAACTATCTGATCTGTCTTTTTTAAAACTTTCTTTATCATTATTATAATATTATTCCCCAACTTTTATTTTATGAATGCAAATCTAAGTATAAGTACTAAACTTATCAAAAATGCAGTTGTTTTATTAAAAAAATTTAATGAACTTTAAAAAATTTTCATGGAAACTTCTAAACTTCAAGCAAAAATTAATAGTTCTAGAAAAAGCATTGAATCTATTAAAAAATTCCTAAACCTCTTCTAAGTCTCTTGTACATTCTAAATTATCGTCTATAGCAGATTATAAATATGCATTATATTGTAAATTTTTATTCTAAAAAATTCCAGAAGCAGTATATTCACTAGTCGATTAAACATTTTCATTCTCGTGGTTTTAAACAAATGATTCAGTGCGACTACTATTACAACTATGATTAATAACACAATTATTTTTATTTATCAAAGGATTAATATTCGCATTATTATATTTATCCGGATTTTCCTGGGGTTTGTTTAACTAAAAAAATTCGGGATCTTTTTAAGATTTTAAATAAGAAATAAGCAATTAGAACATAGGATCTTAAACATTAATAAGAAAAGGACTCATAAAGGAACCTTTCCCTTATAAGACGAACTAAATCGGCATTTTGGACTCAATACTCCACTAAAGTTCTGTTTTGCTATAATCCACAATATCGAAAAAGGCTTAAGTAAGACATTCACTACCAGTAAATTTGATAAGCAATTAAGAATTCTAGATTTTTAGTTCGTTAATAAAAGCCTAAATTTTATTTTTTAATAGCTCAAATTTTTTATATTTTAAGAATTTCTAATATTTATAATATGCAAAAGGGAATAAATATTTTAACAAAATAAGTGATATTATTTCATTTTGTTTATATTTGCATAAATCATTTAAGTCTTACCAAATATCTTTATTAACAATATTGTTTTTTTCTTTCACCTCATCTTCTTGTACAACTTCTTCCTAATACGAGTTTTCTAGTTTAGTGAATCCGAAGTATTTCTATAGTTATTTTTGACTTTCCTAATTGATAACCCAAGGCTTCGAATCAGTATTTTCTCCTTCTAAATAAAGTCTAGTTTCATGAAAAGGAATATCTTCGAGCATAAATTCTACTTTTCCTTTATCTACTTATCCAATTTACATAATATTTTTTAAACAGACTTTTTTTTTATTCTTTTCGAAGAAACAATATAAATAATTTAAATTAAAATTGATGAAATGAACACTATAAGTCCATAAATCATATTTTCCCCTCCTATTAACACCATAAAATACTCTCCATTGGTAAGACATAACTTTTGCGAGTTTTTAAAAACAGTCCTATATTAATTTTTACATTTATACTCACAAATTGGTGATATAGGAATCTCATTTATAAATTCGACATTTTTTTAAAAAGTACTAGTACAGTCTTTACATTATTCTAATCCTATACTAGATTTATAAGTGCCTAATGGACATTTTTCGCATATAAACTATCCATTTCTCGGCTAAAAGCCTGGTTTACATGGAGTTGTCATAAATGTCCCATTTTATTATTTTATTCTTTTATATTAAATAGTTTCTTCAGCATCCATTAACTTAATATTATTTTCTTATAGTATATTTCCTTAAAATACTTCAACTTCTATACTATTATTTTAGCTTATAAACTCTAATTCTTAAATACTCATAGTGAACCATTCAATTTGATTTATTTTTATTCTACCAGCTCCTCCTTCACCTCCTTAAGCTAATTAATCGCCTCCATTAGCTTTAATAACTCCGTTTCCTGTTATTTATTTCGCATGTATTTATATAGAACCGCCAGAACCTTATAGTAATATAATATGTTTATATATAAATGTATATTATTTATACCTGAACCTAAAAAATTGTAATTTTTGTTAGGAGACCCACCACTTGCATCCACTTTTCCTTATAAAAGAAACTAAAAAGCTTCTATATATATAAATCCTCCTCCAGCCCCTCCATATAATTAAGTTTATTCAGAACCTTTTTAATTTACAACATGTCCTCCTCCTCCACTTCCTTCGTAAATTGGATAATCGAGATTTCCATAAATTTCTTTACTTTCAATTTGTGAACATAAATAATTATAAGCTTCTTTTTAAGATAAAGGAGAACCTCCATTAGTACTATGAGACCCTCCTGCCCCTCCACATAGTAAATCAATGCTCAAAGGGATATCAATATTACCTCCACCTAATCCTTTAGAGCCTTAACAGCCTTAAGCTTAGGCCGAAACTGTTGAATTAGAAGAAACTTAAAAATCTTTAGCATATATTCCTATATTACTAGCCATTATATCAGAATTTATGATTTCTAGAGTTTTCAAAGCAATAATAGCCGAGGTAAAATTGCTACTAATAGCCTAAAAAAGAGTTGAAGGATCTAAAAGTTTATAATAATCAGCTGTTTTTTAAACATCAAAATTACCATTTTATTAATTTCTTAGCAAGCTAATTACTTATTCATATTCTTCTATAATAAATTATGATTTACATATTTTTTTATTTGCAAAAATTCTCGATTCCTTAATCTATAAAGTATTTTCGGCTTAAATTAAATTAATTGCACTTTCCAATTGCAATTGTTTAATAATAACTTCTTTACTAAATAATTAAAAAGCATTACTTACATTAATAGAAGCGTCATCTAAATTAATAATAGGAGAACTTAATGATAAATTATTAATAATATTGAATTAATTTATCTAAATTACAATCTTTTAGTTTATATTTAACTCGTTTTTGCTTTTCAAACTGAAATTCTGTTCTAGAGTTTCACTATTATTCAAATTATATATTTCGCATTCTTATAAAGTCAAATTATCTTCAGATTTAATAATTAATTTTTTTCCAATACTCAAACTGCTATTAATAAAAAGTAATTGCTATTATCCATTTATATTTACTTCTTAAGCACTTATTTAAGTATCTTAAATTTATGATTTCCCAAACTAATCTATCTATATTTCCAAAAAAGTACTTATTTTACAATTCTAAATTATTGTTGATTGTAAGCTTATAATATTTAGTTTACCTTAATAATTATTTTATAAATTAATTTATATGTTTTCTAGTGTGATTTTCGCAGCTTAAAACACAATTTAAAATTTTTCATCTTTATTTTATCCATTTTCTATATTATTTTATGTGATTTATATATTTTAAAGCTTTATTTCAGAGTCTGAGGTTGAAAAACAAAATATTAGTTAATTTTCTTTTATATTAGATATGTTTATTTCAATTGCTTCTTGGCTTTAGCAATTGTTTTCTTTGCATTCTATTTTTTATATATTTGATGTCTAATATTTACATTACTGAAGATTGTTTTATAAAACCTAAGAATTTATATTGGATAAAAAACTATAAATTATAAATAATTTATATATTAAATGACCAATAAACATTAAATATTTGTTTATTATATATATCTATTTAATAATAATTTTTTTTTATATTATAAAAATTTTTTGATTTAATTTAATTAAATTATTTTATTTTAAGAATATTTTTCTAATAATAAAAAATATCTAAAAGTAAAAATGTTTATAAATAATTTTATATTTCAAAACTATATAAAAATAATAAATTAATATGAAATAATTAAAATTAATTATATTTTTAACTAATATTAATTTAATAAAGTGAATAAAAATATTTAAAAATATAAATAATATATTTATTTCTGGATTTACTTTTTTATAATTATTAAACATTTTTTTTAGATAAAGTAAAATAGTTGATTTAACTAATATTTTTTAGTTTATATTTATATTAAATATATCTTTTTTTAATTTTTATCTAAAATATTTTATCTTTAAAAAAAAATTAATTTAAGATAAATAACTTTTTTTAAAGTGTTATTTTAATGAATTTTTTTTATAATATATTAAATTTAAAAATAATAATAAAATTTTCAAACGATTATTTATATGGCAACTTTTATTGTTATTTGTTTAATTTTATAAAATAAAAGAAAGATAATCTAATTTAAAATACATTTATAAAATGATTTTAAACTATATAATATTATTAAAATATAAGACATATAAATATTCATTTTTTTAAAAAAGAATATTTAATAAAAATTATGTGCTTTTAATTTTCTTAAATATATAGAAATTATGTAAAAAATAAAAAATTAACTAATATATATATAAAAATATATATATTCTCATTATTCCTATTCTTCAGGTAAGTTTTCCAAATCAATATCTTTTCCAGTTATTTTTTTGAACATACTTAAAACAAGTTCAGTTTCAGGTTCAAAATGACTAGAAGGATCAAAACAGTTACTTACAAAAACTTAATCTTTAACACCATCATCGGCTGCTACATATTGATTTGAAACCTTTTTTTTATTTATTTAATTAAATAATGTTATTTTTAACAAAAATAAATAAAGATTACTGTAACAAACATTTCTTTTACAGGTCCTATTAAATCCAAAGCTGGCTATATTTCTTATTATGGATTACTAGTTTCTACTATTGTAGATACAATTGCAATATAATAACCTTTTAAGCAAACATTATGTACTCCAGAAACCATCATAACATAAATATCTATATTTATATATAATTATTATATTTAAATATTATAAAAAATACCATTTTGTCTATTAATTTATCTTTAAGGAATAATAATTTGGACTGAAGGAACATCTTTAGTACCAGGAATAGGATGATCTGTAATACAAATACATCTAATAATTTTTCCTATTTGCTTTACTTTATGTTAATTTCCAGTCTTTATAGCATAAGAAGGATCACAAACTACCATTTTGCATTTAGCAATTTGGTCTCCGCTTTTTACTCCGCATACCTTACCGCTTTCATCATAAAGGATCTATTCAATATCAGTATTAAGCATAAATGTACCTCCTTAAATAGCACTCATACGTGAAAAACCTTCAGGGATACCACCTAATCCATAAATTGGGTAAATAAAAGGAGAGTCACCATATCTTCCAATAGAATCCATGTATAATTTAATTTTTTCAACTGTTTCAATAGCAGGTCTTTTTAAGAAACTATCATTAGGAAACAAAGCTACTGCGTGTCCAATGAAATCAATAGTGTTAGATTCTAATTCAAAATATTCAAGAAGTTATTACATAGTCATACTATATAAATTAAGTCCTTTTGTTTAAAAAAATAATAATTAAATTATATAAAATATAATTTAAATACCTTTGTAAGTCTATGAATCTTTCACATTGTAATTAGCTACATAGACAAAGAAGTTTTTACATCTTCTTTTTTCGAAAATTCCCATCAAATCACTTGATAAGGCTTCTTTATCAGTAGCAGGTACTTTTTCAATTTTAGGGCCTCCAGATGATAAAAGTCCTCCTTTTTTCATTTAATATACATAAGTGCCATCAATAGCTTGTTTTTATTTTGTTTTAAAAAAATATATATTTATATATTTTATTTGTTTAGTTTAGTTTACATTTCCACTCGAGATATGAAGCGACTCTTGTTTTCAATAATATTTTGACTAATTTACCATTTGATATTATATATTTAGGAACTAAATCAATGTTCCAGTCTCTATTTTATCCGAATTATTTGGGAACTTCTTAATTTGGACGGAATAATTTCCACATATTTGTTAAATTAACTGAGGCTCCTTCTCCCCCGTAAAAACCGTTTCTATCTATGTGTAATACTTTTTTACCTTCTAAAGATAATAAACCAGAGAGAATGCATTCAATAAAGCCTGTTCCGCAAACTACAACGTCGTAAGAATCGTCCATTTTTTTTTTGGTTTTTTTTTTTTTTTTTTCTTTTATATAAATTATTATTTATATTTTTTTCTCAAGTATATTTATTTATTTATTTAATAATGTTCCTATATTATTTTTTTAAAATAAAAATAATTATATTTTTTTTCATATACAAATTATTATATTTTTTTATTTTAAATTTAATTTAATTATTCATTATATCTTATTTTGTGATATTTTTGTTTACCAAATAATATAAGCTAAAAAATTTAAATAATATTTTATTTTAAATTATAATTAATTATATGATCTTAATTATATAAGTTTTGATAAGTTTGTTTATTTTTTTAAATTAAAAATATATATTTAAATTATATTTTAGTTTTCTAAATGAGTCTATACACTTATAGGAAAATAATTTAATAAATTAATATTTTTTAAGAGTAAAATTAAAAAAAAATATATATTTTATATATTATATTAATTGAAATAAAAAATATCAAAATTAATAAATTGATATTTAAATGAAATTCACCATATAATTGCAAATAATTTATTCATTTAAAATTAACAAAAATATAATATAATATATAAAAAATATTATAAAAAGTTATATTTAGATAGATTTTTTATATAATTTTGCTTATGATGATTATTATAAAAATTTAATTTTTTCTATTTTTTGCAATTAATTATGCAATACTTTTTTTTAAAATATTAAAGTAAATCAATGTAAATAAAAAAAACTTGATAATAAATATATATATATACATTTATTTTAATTATAAAAATAAACAATTAAAAAAAATAAAAAATTCAATGGAGTAAAAAGTTCCATAAGAAATAATTGATTATTATTCTCCATATCAAAATTAAAAATTAAACTTAAAAGTGACAAACGTATTGAATGCTTCTAAATTTGAAATGGATGAAAATTACACGATTATAGATTCAAGTATACAATTTAAAATTTATTTTTATTAATTTATTTTTTTATTATTCACTTAAAGTTGGATAGGGAGCTTATGGAATCGTGGTTGCAGCAAGAGATTAATAAATAGAAGATGAAGAGAATAATTTAGTAGCAATTAAAAAAATAGAAAAGGCTTTTGAGCATAAAATATTTACAAAAAGAACTTTGCGTGAATTACGGCTTTTGAGGTTACTTAAGCATGAAAATGTATTACTAATTAAATTTAATATTTTATTCTATTAAAAAAAAAAAAGATTATAGGCATAAATACATTATTACTTCCTAAATCAAGAGAAGAATTTGACGATATGTAAATATATTATTCATTTAAATAAATGTTTCAAATATTATAATATTTTATTATGAATAATAATATTTATAAATTATAAACATAAAAATAAATATATATAAATATATATATATATATATATATATATATATAAATATATATATTTATATTTATAATATTTTTTAAGTTATGTTGTTTCAGAATTAATGGAGACCGATTTAGCTTCTATTATTAAGAGTGATTAACCTCTTTCTGATGAACATTGCTAATTTTTTCTTTATTAAATTTTAAGAGGTTTGAAATATATTCATTCTGCTAAAGTTGTTCATAGGGATTTGGTAAAATCATAACAATAAATAAATATTTAAGTATATAAAATAGAAACCTAGAAATTTATTAGTTAATTCAAATTGCGATTTAAAAATTTGTGATTTTGGTCTTGCTAGAACAATAATCCCAGATTTAAAATGTAAAGCTGGAATGTTAACTGATTATGTTGCAACAAGATGGTATAGAGCTCCAGAATTACTATTATCATGGAAAGATTACGATGAAAAAGGTTAATTTTGTAAGTTTTTAAATTTAATTTATTTAAAAAAATTAGTTGATGTATGGTCAGTTGGATGTATTTTTGCTGAATTGTTAAGAAGAAAACCTTTTTTACCTGGAATTGATAGTTTATTTTTTATATATATTTTTAATTATAAAAATAATTTAAAGCAAAAAACTAAATCGAATTAATTTTCGAATATTTGGGAACTCCAACTGAATAAGAAATCAATAGTATTCCAAAAGATAAATTTAGAAAAATGGTTAAATAAATACCAAAAAGAGTTGGAAAGCCTTTTAAAAATTTGTTTCCAAATGCATCGCATGAAGGTATTATAAAAAATGAAATATAATTTTTAAAATTAAAACTTTTTTAGCCCTTGATTTATTATAAAAGCTACTTACTTTTGATTTTAATAAAAGAATATCAGTTGAAGAAGCTTTATCCCATCCTTATTTAGCCGAATTACATTTTCCTGATGACGAAGTTTAAATATATAAAATTTAAGTTATTTATTAAATCTATTATTTTATTAAAAAAAAAGCCTGTGTGTGAACCTGTTTCAAGATTAGATTTTGAATTTGAGGAATATAATTTAACTCTTTAATAATTAAAAGATTTGATTTATGAAGAAATTTTATATTATCATTATCCTAAATTTGCTTAAGAGCAATATGAGAAGAAAATAAAAGGAGTTTCATTAGTATCTCATATTTTAAATAATGCAAATAAAAATATTGTAATTTTAAAAAATATATATATGTATATATATAATTAAGGAGATTTTTTTTTAATATAAAAATAATTATAGCCTGATCCTGACTCAAGTGATGAATATAGTGGATAATCTGATGAAGATGATGATGATAATTGAAAATTGTTAAATTAGAATAAAAAATTTTAAATTTATTTGTTGTTTTGTATTGAAAAATATATAAAACTATATATGCGTTCTTTTTTTTTATTATTTATTATAAAATAAATATAACTTATTTATTACATTAAACTTTTTATATATATAAAATAAAAATTATTTGATTTTATAATTACTATATTGAGATTGTTAAATTAATATATTTTAATTATATTTTTTTTATTTAATTTTTAAATGTATTTTTTATTTTTGCCTTTTATTTATAATTTTATCGTTTCAAATTTATTTATTTTTTAATATAAAATAATCTTGATTTTTTTTATAAAAATAATAATTTAGTTAAATATCTAAATTATTAAAATTTTCAAAAAAAAAAACATCAATAAAATTATATAAGAATACTAAAAATATATAGAATTAATTATTTTTATATATTATGTATATTAAAACTATTTTCTTATTCCAAAAATAAATCTTATCAAAAATAATTTTCCATCATAAAAAATAAGGAATTGCTTTTTTAGGAGGTAAAGATTAATTAGATTATTCAACTTCAGTAAAAATTATAAATTCCTTTTCTAGATTTTCATCTAATTTAAGAATAGAAGCTTTATTACCCATTCTATAACAATAATTAGGAGCACTCCATACAGTGCAAAGATTCTTTTACTAAAAAAAAAAAAATTATAAAAGACTAAATAAATTGTAAAAATGAAAAAGAATTACATCAAACCAATATTAATAACCTTCCTAAGCCAACTAATGAGCCCTACAAATTAATGTAAAATCATTAATATGATTAAAGTCATTTACAACCTTATCTCCGAAAAGCCATCCAGCCCCTCTAGAGTTAACAGCCCAAGTTGAAACATCATCCTTTTAATATTTATAAAAAATGCATATATATTAACATTTATATTTATATAATTTTTATTATTTAAAGCGTATAATTTAGTTATATAAATAATCAAAGCTTACTGGATCTGACCATAATAAATCAGTAAAAGGCCCCTCTAAAGGAATTTCCTATTTTCTATGAATAGTTCTTATTTAATCAACTGTTTTATATCTGGAGAAAGACCTCCATGTACACAAAAAATTTAACCTTCAATAATAGCTCCTAAAGGTAGATAATCAAATACTTCACAAAAGTAATGCCAAGGATTTATATTTCCGTATTTTCTTAATACTTCATCGTAAAAACCATACGCCTATGTTGTTTATCGAGATTCATGATTTCCTCTTAATAATGTTATACAATGGGGGTATTAAGCCTTTAAACAAAATAAGTGTTCAATAGTTTCTACTGAATTATAACCTCGATCAACGAAATCTCCTATAAATATATATCGCTTTTCAGGTATTTTTCCACCTTAATTAAATAATTCTAATACATCGAAAAATTGACCATGAATATCCCCACATACATTCACAGGAGCGTCAATGGGTTATACATTTGATTCCTCTACTAATAATTCTTTTACTTTTTCACATATTATACGTAATTAACGTTCTGGTAAACAATATTTACCTTTTTCAAGTTTTTCTATATGTTCTTAAAGGTTGAGTGAATCTTCAGACATATTTATTTATACTAAATTTTTATTTAATTATTTATTATAGATTTTATTAAATAAGAAAAAAAAAAATTATTATAATATATAATAAAAAATATGTCAATATAATAATATAAATAATTTAACTTTGATTCAACAAATTACTAAAGCTTTTAAAACGAATTAAACCCTTCTTAATAAAATCCCTATTTGATAGAATTAGTGAAAAGATTATGGTATAAATAATATGTAGATTAAAACTTTAATGCCGATTTTGATAATTTAATTGCAAGTGCGATAAGATCTTAAAAAAATATTTTTTTAATGAAATATTTTTAAGTTTGGATGTATTAAATAGAAAATTACTTAAAAATATTTTTTTATTTAATATTTTTATATTTAAAATTGGAGTTTTTTATTTGGGTATTATTATTTGTTTAATTTCTATTTTAAGATAGTTGGGAAGTCCTAAAAATGATTTAAATTATGCAATTTCACTTGTTTAGAATTACTATGTGCATGATATTCTTTATTTGATATGCTTTTCTTATTATTTAGAATTTATAAATCCATTTTATTGTATGCCAATTATTATTCATTTTTTTATTGGAATTTGTGAGTTTCTTTTAATAAAGGGAAATAATAAATTTTTGATATTTAGCATAGGAAAAATTGAAGTATTAACTAATAATAAACATAAATATTATTTGATTAAAAGCAAACTTGAAATTTTTATTTTTATTTATCTTTTAATTTAGTTTATTTATTTTATAAATAATGGAATTTTGATTATTTTTTATTTTTAGTTCATATTTATAAAACTAATTGTCGATGATTTTACTTAATAAGCTTTAGAATTTTTCTTAAAACCTTTTTTAAATTTTAAAGGAATAAAAGGATTTCCAAAAATAAATATATTGAAAAATAAAATTAATTAGAAATAAGATTGATATTTTTTGAAAAGAAAATTCCATAATTTTATTTAAATTTTTTCTTTTAAACACTTTTATATTTATTTTTTTAAAATAAATAAATATTTCAAATAAAAATGATTTTAATAAATATATTTTTTAAAACAAATCAATATTTTAATATATTCTTATATATAAATTCATATTTTAAAATAAACAAAATTGTATTTTAAAGACTTTTAGGCATAAAAAAGAAGCTACATAATAAAAAACATATAATTTATTTATTTTTAATTTAAATATAAATAATATTATATAAAATATAAAGCTCAAAATCAAGTGTAAAACATCATAAAATGTTATATTTTTCATTTAATTTTTATCATCATCGCATTTAAAATTGTTTTTAATATAAAAAGTATTAAAATTACTTAAAAAGATATTTATCATGTTATATTTTTTTTTTAAAATAAAAAATTATTGTAATAAATAAAATATTAGAGATATATTATAATATTTATTTAATAATTATTAATTTTATATATAAAAAATTATTAATACCTATTAATTAAATTTAAATTACACAATAAATATTATTTGTATTGTTTTTTTTAAAAAATTACAATAAAAAATCAAATTTTAAAATTAATTATTTAATTTAAAAAAAAAAATAGAATAAAATAATAATAATATTTACACTATTAATAATATATATTAACTGCCAATTAAAATAGCAAAAAGATATAAACTGGAATCGATTATAAATATATGAATCTTATATTCAAAATTTGAATAGACAATTGTATTTATAAGAATACATGAATATACAAGTAGACGAGAATTTAAACGAGAATTTATAAACTACATTTGATATATAAATAACAGATGAATAAGGAAATGAATAAGATATATGTAAAATAGAATCAAAAAGAATATTAATAAAACAGAAAGCCTTAAATATGAAAGAAAATAAATCAGGAAATAGGATAATGTATGTCTAAAATGATATTTTAATAATTTTAAAATTTAATTATGATTTAATAATTGCTAAAATAAATTAAATTCAAAACATAGATGTATTAGAATAAATATCTGTTAATATTTTAAATCTTTCGAAGGTAGATAAGTATGCATTGGACACAAGCAAAGTATTAATTATTGGATAGGAAGATTTTTAAAAATACATTTATATTATTTTTTCAAAAGAAATATTCATTTTGAATATAGAATAGTTTAGTTTAAATCAAAAATATGAAATTTAAACAGTTTAGAACGTCTAGAAAATTTAAAATTTAAGTTCAGGTTTGATTTCTTAAGGAAATTTATATTTAGGAAGTTTAAGTGATGGACTTTACGTGTATAAAATAGATATTAATAATGGTAATATAACGTTTATAAAGTAATATATAAATAGTAATAGTTTATGGTAAAGTAAATCTTAAATAAATATAAAATGTTTAGTAAAAGTAGATAATTATAGCTTTTTTATTAGTGATTATTATAATGGAATTTTTTTGATTGAAAGTCATTAAAATGTTGAAGAAAATAAGGTTTTACTAAGCCTTTTTGAAATTCTTTATGTAATTAATTTATAAGTTAATATTGATTAATTAATTGCTTTTACTTAATAATAAAATGGAGAAGAAATCGGTGCTATTAACGAAATATTTTATAATGTAAAGCATTAATAGTTTTTTATCAATAGAGTTTTTAAGAAAATTAATGATATTAATTTAAATTGTTTTATAAATGATAATTTCGGGTTTATTTCAAACAGCAATTTTTTTTTTCTTTTTTTTCAGGAATTCATAGTCATTTTCTTTAAGATAATAGATTAGATTAATAAATACTATATTAGTTTCAAAATTCCAATATTAAATAGATTTATAATGTTAATTAATAAATAGAAAAATATATAGGCATTAGTGAATCAAATGTTTTTAGTATTAATATTTTGGTTAAACCTTTTGAAATAATTTGTGTTCCTTAAAGTGAATAATTAGTAGGTGATAATGTTTTAAAAATTATTTATAAAACTTAAACTTGTGAATCTTCTATTAAAGAAAGAATTGATTTGAGATATTCTACTATTTGTTAGATTTAATAATGTTTTATTTATATTATATATAAAATTATTATAATTAATTATATATATATATATAATAATATTAAATAAAAAAGAATTAAAATTGCATGTAAAAACTGTACTTGTTGATAGTGATAATTAATCTTAAATCAAATATATTATTGCTATTGTTGTTTTAACCATTATTATATTCTTACTATTATCGCTTTTGTTTATTTTTAGATTTTACAAATAATCCTAATTTGCTTATAAAGAACTAAATGAATTTAAAACTAAATATTAAATTTTAGAATAAAATAACAATTTAGTAAATATTTAAAATCCACAATTAGAGTTACCTGTTGCTAGCCCGAAAATCGAAAATTAATTAATTTTGAGTTTTAATTAAAAAAGTATTTTAAGATGTGAATAAGAGATTGCATAAATTAATTGATTTTTTATATTTTTAGATTATTTAAAATTAATAACCAAATATATATATTTATATAGATATTATTATATAAATAAATAATAATAAAAATAAAAAATGGTTTTTAATATATATATATATGAGTTATTAAATTAAAATTAATAATTTTAGATAATATAATATAAATTATTATGTATATAATGATTCTATATATTATATATTTAAGATTATTTATATAAATTTTTATAATATCAAAATTAATTATAAATACAATAATAGTAATAAACTAATAAAAATTATAATAATATAATTTATTCATATAAAAAATTCATTTAAATAAATTATTTATAGAGATTAAAAATACATTTTTTATTAATTATTTTATATAAATACATATCTTCTTATATTTATTAAAAAATAATAAAATGTTTATAAAATAACTCAATTTTTAAATTTTTAAAACATTTTTGGTAAACAGAAATAATTCTATTTCTTAAGTATCATCATTTATATAAGATTTAAATATAAATATAAATAATCCTAACTATAATGTATATGAAAACATGGATAAAATCTTAAAAATATAGACTACTAAAAGTAATAAATTACAAACTTTGAAAGAAATTACTGACTTTTTTGATTAAAAAAATTAAAAATTAAGAAGTTCATATATATTAAAGGCTTATTTGGATATTTTAAATGAAAATTCATCTTTAAATGAAGAATAAGTAATACTTAGAGACTTTTGGCAGCTTTATTAATAAAAAAAAGGCGAAATTGAATATAAAAATGACGAAGAAAAGCTCTTAATGTTAATAGAAATAAATGAATAACTAGAAAAAAATCAATAAGATAATAAGCAATTAGAAATATTTAAAGAAATGAGTCAACTAAATATTAATACTAAAGAAAAGTTTCATGAAAAATACCTAAAATATATGGAAAAAAGAATATAATTATTATAAATAAAATGCTAATATGATGAAACATTTGAAGCCTTGGAACAATTATATTAAGATATAAGTAAAATAGAGATTAAAAATAGAAATCTTTTGAGAAATATAAACGAACTTTTTACAAAAGGAATTATTTTATGTAAAAAATTCGAAAAAAATAAGAAAAATGGGAAACCTTTTAATAAGAATTTCAAAATAAATATAAATATGAATAAAACAATATGGAGTAGATTTTATAAAAAATAAAAAAAATAAACTCTGAGAAACTCTTAGATGAAAAGAAATAAGATATAATGAACTTTTTGGAATCTAATAAACATTTTTATAAATAAGAAATACAAAATGTGATAGAAAATTCACTTTTTGATGATAGTATTCAATTAGATATTTACGAATTATTATATTTATTTGCATAATTCGAGAAAAATTATAAATAAGAATTAGATGATCTACCTACAATTCTTTAGTAAGATGATTTAGTTGATGATTTTGAAATATAAATAATTAAGAATATTGAAATGTTGTTTTAAATACGAAAATTTATTTAAGAATTTTCTTTCTAAGTTTTTTAAGTGGAAAGTAACGGAAGTTTTCCCCCTCTTTATGTTTCAGGATGGCTTAATATACTAAATTAAGAAACTCAAAAAACGGTTTATTAATTATGTATGAATTATAATGAAAATTTCCTCTGAATTTAAAATTTGTATTCTATATATATTTATATTATAGTTTTTGCTTGTATTTTAAGCATATTATTATTTTATTTATTTAATATATTTTTGTGTGTATAATATCATTTATATATATATATATATATTAATTTACTTTTTTTATCCCATTAATATTATTATAGGTGTATTTTTATAATTTAAAAAAAAAAATTAAAATTATTCATATTAAAATATTATATATATAATAATCGATTTCTTTTTTAATAATAAATATTTGTTTATTCTTTAATTTTAGTTTAGTTTTTATTTTATAAATCTTATATTTTCTTTTTTATTAGTTTAAAACAAAATTTTCTAATTTTTGTTAAAATAAAATTGTTTATTTAATTTTATCAATTTTTTAATAAAAAAAATAGTTTTAAAAAAACATTTCTTTCTGTCTTTATTTTATACCGAATGGAAAAAATAAATTATTTTTATTTATTTTTTTTTAAAAAAATATTTTTATTTTTTATAAAGTGTTTTGTTGATTTTTTTATAAAAAAAAAGAAGAGTTTTTTCTTAATAAATTGTTGTTTTTATTAAAAAATGACTTTTTATTTTTTCTTATGAAAAAAATTTATCCATCCATTTTTTTTTTAGATTAAGTATATTTTTATTATACTATTATAAATATTATTTTTTTTATTAAAAAAAACTATTCTTTAATTAAAATAAATTAATATTATATATAATTCGTGTTTATTTCTAAAAATGATTAATTTTTATGGGGGGGAAAAAAAAAAAAAATGATATATAAAATTTGATTTTTTCAAGAAAAGCATGTATAATCCTTTTTTTTTTTTTTTTTTCATATATCTATTTTATTTATACTATTAATGATAAATATTTTAGATGAATTACTTTATTATAGTAATTAATTATAATTTTTTAAAGAAAAAAAAAACAGGAAATATTTAAATATAAGGAAAAATTATAAAATTCAATAGACACATATTTATTTATTAGTTTTGGCTTTTTTATAGAATCAAGTCTATAATATCTCCATATTATAAATATAAAATACTTATTTTTAAATCATTTTCTTCTTTATGTTTTAATAAATCTTTTAAACTATCGATTATAATGAAATATCTTCTTTTTATTAATATCTTACATTAATTCAACATATTAAATATATTTTAATTTTATATAATATAAATATTTTTTTTACATATATATTTATTTATTATGTCATTAGTTTTATTTTCGAATAATTTTGAAAAATTAAATATTTTTATTTTAATATTTTTTATCTTTGTAAATTTAATTTTCTATATATTTTATTATATATCTTAATTTGAGTTAGAATATATACAAATAAATATTTTTGGAAAAATGTAAATTTTGTTTTACATTTTTATTAGAAATTTTATTTTATTAGTAAGAAAATAGAATTTATTTAGGTATTTGAATATTATATTAGATTTTGTATGATATTATTAATTTTTCATAATATTTTCTTTATTTCCTTTTAATATTTTTAAAAAGAATAAAATAAAATATTATTAAAAACAATAAAATAAAATATTATTAATAAATAAAAGTTATTTTTAAAATTGATATGATTATAGTTTTTAATTTGAAATAATTTAGATTTTGAAAAAATAATCTATTTATAATAATAGTAAGAAAAAATGTAAATGAATTTAAAATAACATAAATTAATAATAATCAACATTTATAAAATAAAAATACTACAGAAATATTATTAATATGTATATTATATAACCGTAAAAAAAAAAACTAATATTTTATAAAATTAATTTTTATTTTTAAAATGATATTATAAAAATACACTTTAATAAAATCTATTATTTTAATATATAATAAATAAATATTTAATTTATTTTTTTATTTAATTCCAAATATAAAAACTAAATTATTTTTAATACTTTTGATTTACATATTTAATATTTTTATAGTTTTAATTTTGAAAAAGTAGATTATTATTTTTATAATAATATAATTTTTGTTTTATTTTTATTATTGTTTGACATAAAAAATAATATTATATTTTAATTTATATAAATGTCATTTTTTTATTATATTATATTATTATTATGTTTTAAAATTTTATATTTATAAATGCATTTTTATATTAATTTTAATAAAAGCTATTGCTTATATAATTTTTATTTTTAAATATTAAAGAAAAAGTTAGAAGTCAAATATTTTAAATTAATTAAGAAATTTATTATATATCTAATAACCTATATATATTGCAAAACACATACAAATATATAAGAATATATATCAAAATATAAATTTTATTTAATTAAAAAACACAAAGAAAATAAATTAAATGATTAAATAAAATTGCTTTTGTTTAAAAATTTATTATTTTAAAATAAAAAAAAAAAAAAATGAGTAAATATTTAATTGATAATTAAATAAAAAAGAAATTAAATTAATTAAATAATGAAAATATGACAAAAAAAAAGAAATATCTAAAATAGCAATTTAATTAAATGAAGATTAAAATTAATGCAATAGTATAAAAAAGATTAAAAAAATAGGAATAAGAATAAATAAAAATATGTAAATAATTAAAATAATAATTAATAATAATTTAATGAAAAAAATGAAAAATAAAATGTTAATAATGGTATTTATGAAAATAATAATATTAATAATAATAATAATAATAATAATAATAATAATAATAATATTTTAACATTAATAATAATCAAATTCAGTATGGAAAAGTAAGTTAAATAACTTATGGTTCTCTAATAAACATCGAATTATCTGATTTTTAAAATTGTTTTGTATATAGTGAAGGATAGTTAACTTCAAATATAATTTTAAAATAATTTAAATAAAATTAAAGGAAAAAGAGATCTTAATTTTTATAATACTGTTTTTAAAATCGTTCCTTACATGGAATGTAAATATTAAAATTAACTTTTTGAATAAATATAAAATATTTATGAAAGTTAAATTCATAATGAATAAGGTATTATTTTTCTTTTTCTTTTTTTTATTTTTAATTTTAATTTATATTTAGAGATGACTCTTAGAAAACAGAAAATTACTCAACTTTAGTAAAACCTTGATGGCGAACTGAATTCTAATATTATTATTTATAATAAATTTAAAAATACTCCTGTTTTATTTAATATTTCTTCTTTTCATTTAGTACATTAGGCTTCTTTAAAGTATTTAAGTATTGACTATAATAATAATGATTCCTATCCGTAAGATAAAATATAATAAAAAAAATAAAACTAATTAAATAAAGGTTTAAATTAGTAGATTTTGCTGATGAAAATTGCTTATTTAAATTTATTCCTTGTTTAAGTTTCCAAAAATAAAGGTCTAATGTAGTTTATAATAAAGATTATTTGTTAATTTGTAATTGTAAAACCATTTATAATCGTAAACCTTTTCTATACACAAATTATTAAGGAAAAAGCGAGATAAATAAAAAAGAAAAGCTTAAAAAAACTCAATAAACAGAAAATATTTATGCAAATTTAGAAACTTCTTGTAAATGGAAGTAAAAAAAAAAAAGATTATACAAATTTTAATTTTAAATTAGAATAAATCTATACTCAGAAAGTGAATAAAATGATTAAATAAGTCATATCTATTGTGGAGATTCTATTTGGATTTGTTTGTCTGAATAAAATGTAAAAAAAGAAAAGTAATATAAATTAAATTGAAAAAAACTATATATATAAAAATATTTATAAAAAAGTACGCTTTATCTCTTAAATAAAGCATAGAAAGTCCTTTTTAATAAATTTTTTATTATTTTGATTAATATTTAGATACTCAAAATGAAAAAGTTAATTAATAATAAAACAAATCTTTATTTAAATTATAAAACTCCATAAATCCATATAGAAAGTCTTTTTAAGAAATAATTGTTATTCCAAGATTACAAAGATGTAAGAGCTTAATCATAAATGATTAATAATTTTCTTAGTAAAGCTTTTCTTGTAATGCAGGAAATAGTATATCTAAAATATAAAATTAATAATTTTAATCAAAGGTTATAAACAATGAATTTAACTTTTAAGATAAGGTTTGTTCTATTCTTAAAAAAGTTAGTAAAAATTGCTTTGATATTTCAAACGATGTTTTTTTTGAGGAGTTCACTAATTTAAACTCTTTTAATCAAATTAAAGACGAGGAAAAAGACATTCAAAATTTTAATATAAATTAACTTTGGAGTATTGAAAACGAAGATATATTTAAAGGAGGAAGAATCGAATGGAAAGCTAATTATAGATTAAGACATTTTAAAACTGGAAAATATTTAACTGTTTATTAAAAAGATGATAAAGTTTTTTTTTTATTTATGTATTTTAATATATTTTTAAAAATTTAGTATCTTCTTAGATTAACTGAGAATCCTTGTTAATATAGCTTATTTAAATTTGTTTAATATTAACTAAATAAAGAATAAGAAAATTAGAAATTCATAAATAAAGATTGTATTTATATTTTTTAAAATTTTAAAACTTAACTTTTTCTTGGATATTCTAATATTTCTTAACAAATAAATGATATTAATTTTGCACTAACTAAAGATGGTTATTTTTTATATTTATATATTTTTTTTGTTATGTTTTTTTTGTTTATATTTATTTTTTTAGTTCGTTCACTTAATATTTTTCAAATGAGAAAAGCTTTTTAAGATGAAATTTGGGAAAATAATTTTCTTTTATATTGTTTTTAAATTTTAATAGAGTCTGCTTTATATATGAATAAAATAGTAAATTAATATTATTTAAAATAATAATTATAAATTTCTTCATTTAAAAGAAAAGTGAAAAGTATTTAAAAAATAAAGATTAAACAGGTTAAATTTTTTAAAAAATCTGTGAAATTTTAAATTAATTAAATAAATATATTTGTAATACTTTACTTACTAATATATTGTAATCATAAGATTTCGGAAAATTATCATTAATAAGATCAGATGTAAAATATAACTTTTTTTAAAAAAAATAAAATAAAATATTATTTTCAATATATATAGTTATTAAGAAAATAACATATTATTGATCTCTTATGCATATTTCTATTTTTAATATTTCCGAAAAAAGAGGAATTAAATTAAATTAATTTATAAGAAAAGGAAAACTATTTATTTGAAAATTATGAAATCAATAAAAGAAACCAGAAATAAAATTATGCCTTTTAAAATTATTTTGACTAAAGTATAGAAATAAAATAATAAAAACTTATATAAATAAAAAAAGTAAGGTAATATAGTAATACAATAATAAACGAAGAAACAATAAACTTAAAATTTGAATTATCATACTTAATATATAAAATATTAAAAAATAGCTGCTTTTAAAATTAAAAAAATTAAGAAAACATTTTCAAATTTATATAATAATTTAAAGAGTAAATTGGTTATGCTGAATTCGTTTGTGATTTTTTAATTAAATGCTTTGATTAAAATTAAAATATTCTTTAATAATTCTCCTGTCCTTAATTTATTGTAATGTTAAAAAGCTAATATAAATAGAAAAATTATTACTAAATTTAATAATTAAATAATAAAACACTACTTAATGCTATTATCACTGATCTTACAAAATTTCCAAAACATTCCAAACATGAAATAATTAAATTCCTCAGTTAAACTTGTGTTTATAAAAATTAGGCTCTTTATAATAATTAGGAAACTATTTTCAATGCCCTTATGTTAGATCCTTAAATAAAAAATCATATCTTATATAATATATTTATTTCTAATGAATAAAATAATTAATATGAATAGAATAACGTATATATAATTAAATAAATATTTAAAATATATATAATTTTAAATTATAGTAATAAAATTATCAATTTATATAAGACTTTTAATTTTTAAGTAATGTTTGTGAAAAAGATATAAAAAAGAAGAAATAATATATAATAAATTAACTTAATTTATATTCTAATTTATGCTTTAATAGAAATTATAATTCGTGTAAGTATTTCTCAAACTTTCTTTAACTTGAAAAACTTGTTTAGTTTTCATTAAAACCTTAAGTAGATGAATAAATAAGAGCAGAGATATTAAAATTAATTAATTATATATATATCGGTATGTTATTTTTTTTATAAAACTAATTTTATTTTTTATATAGACAAAGAACCTCGATTTGTTTAAAAGAAACCAAATTTTATTTAAATTTTAAATGTAAATTTAAATGATATTACTAAAAACATTTAGATGAAAAAAAGACAATCAATAATAAACAAAATGATTTAATCTGTTATAAATATCGAAAATAATAATTAAAAGGGAAGAGAAAGTATTTAAAGTTAATTTAATATTAAAAAACACTTAGATGATTAAAAATTATATAATAGTACAAAACAAACTGAAATTGAAAAAGAATAAAAAATATTAAATAAATTAAAAATATCTCTACTAAGTTATTTAAAAAGTGTAGAGATAAATAATAATTAAAAAGGTAAAAAAATGCAATAAGAATAAATATTTAATGTTTTTACTTTAGAAGTATTTAAATGTTTAAGAAAAATGTTAATATTCGGACTATTTAAAAATAATAGCAATAACAATAAAAAAATAACAATAACAATAAAAATAGTATTAATAATAACAATAAAAATAGTATTAATAATAATAATAATAATAATAATAATAATAATAATTTTATTGATTTTGAATTATATAAAACTATATTTTAACAGTATAAATTTTTTAGTTAATTTTCAGATAAAAGAACTTTTTATTTGAAAATAATGAAATAGAGTTGTTAGTAGAAATTTGTGTTAATTTTTTAGAATTTGATTAATATTATTTTTCTGCTCTAAAAAAATTAAATGTAAAAAGAAGATTTGAAGAAATTTAAGAAATAAAGTATAATAATAAAAAGTTTACCCTAATAGAAAATGGTATAATTATATTTTCAAAATTTTTATTTTTATTTTGTATTTAAACTTATAATTTTATTTTTAATATTTAAAATAATTGCATTATACATTTAAAAAATTAATAGGTATTTCTATTTTAGGCTTAGGTTTAGAAAACGGAATAAAATAAATATTCAATTTTTCATTTAGCCTTGATGGGAAAAAAGACTTTAAAAGAGAAAACCTTAATAGGAAGAAGATTTTGGGAAGCAAATATATTTAAAATGAGGTTATTACAGATCCTTATTTCTAAAGAATATAAGGACTTAAGAAGATACTTTAAAAATATATAAATAAGACTTTTATTTGTAAAAAAGAAGAAAATGAAAAAAAATATAACAACGACATTAATTTCGAAACTGAAATAAAAATTTAAATATGCGAAATTTTCAGTTATTTATTAGATGTTTAATAAGATTTTTATTTAAATAATATAATTTCTTGTTTCGAATAATAGTTAAAAGATCCTTTATTAATAATTGATATTGCAAATTTAATTCCTTAGGATTTATATTAAATTGGAGAATTTTCTAATAAATTTGACACAGTTTTTATATTTTTTTATTTTTTATTAAAATATTTATTTTAATTTTTAGTTCATTAATTATTCCTAAGAAAAAATTCCTAAAAATTTTGATTAAATATTACAAAGACCTTTTTTAGAAAGTTTATTAATAAGTTTTTATTTTGCAGATGATTTTATTTTAAGAAATTGTATTGGTGATTTAATAAAAAAAGTATGTTGTTAGAAAAGTGAATTGCTTAATAATTTATAAAACATAGTTCTTTTAATATATTCTGATGATAAAAAAATGTACAATCAAATTTACAGTTTCGTAAAAACACTTAAAATTTTAGTTTCTTATAGTTAGGTTTGGCTTTAATTAGATAGTAATATTGAAGTTTAAGAAAAACTAAGCTAAACTAATCAAGTTTTGGGAAAAATTAAAGAATGCTTGGTAGGATAAAGCTCAGATATTTCTTTAAAATAAACAATTTTTAATAATATTAAAGGATAAGATTTAATTATTGAATTAATAGAAAGAGGATTTATTCTTTTTCAAAATAAAAGAGATTAATTTTAATTTATTAAAAGTGATTAGATTCCTTCTTTTGAAAATAATACAGCTATTAAAATTGTGGATATGATAAAACGCTGCTTTTAAATTTTACTTTTATTTTGTTAAAATAATTAAGTTAATCAAGAGTAAATATTTGATTTATTTTATTTTACTTTTTTTTTTTTTTTAGGTTAATATTTAAATCGATTTTTAAAAGTCTTTTCGAAATTAAGGATTTTAATTTTGGGCAAATTTAACTCATTAAAGAAATCTTCAAAAATAATCAAAAAATTTTTCAATTGATTAATATTTCTTTTATAGAAGACATAGCTTCTTTTATTATAATTAATGGTAAATATGCTGAATTTCTTGAAGTTTTTTTAGTACTTTTAACTAATAATTAATATTAATAATTTAAAAATTTCAAAAATATATAATGCCATATACTCAGGCTTCTTTTTGGAGGAAATACTTCGAATTTGTATAATGTAATAATTAGTTATATTATTTTCTTATTATATATAAAAAATAGCCTTTTTAATAGATTTAAAGTAATGATAATATGTATTAAGAATTTTAATTTTTTGAATATTAATCAGATATTAAAAGATACAAATAGTCATATATATAAGTATAATAAATCTTTAAATTATAAGAAAAAAAATACATTTTTTTTTTTATAAAAAAAATAAAAAGATACTTTCATTATTATTATCTGATGATATTGAAAAAAATATGATAAATAAAATTTAAAATAATGTTTCTTTCAGTTCTTTACTAAAATACTTATTAGACAATTAAATAGAACTTTAATAATACAAAGATAATATGAGTGAAGTTTAACAATTATAAGGATTTATTTTAAAAATTTTATATATATTTATCATTAAAATGAAAAAAGAATAAACCAAAACTATTCTAAGTGAAGATTAGAATTTTTAAACGTACATAATGTTAATTACCAATAATTTACAATAATCAGAAAATATAAATTTATTATTTTAGTTATAGTTAATTGATTTAATTATTCCTCTTATTAATATTTATACTGAAAATATTTTAAAGGAACAACAAAAAAATATTCATTCAATTAATTGTTAAAAAAGCTTTTCTTTTAAATAAATTTTAAACTAATTTGCAAATTTCTACGTAAGATAAGCTGAATAGTAACAAAATATTAAAAAAGTTAAATTTCAATAATTATTAATAAAATAAATTAAAAAAAAAAAAAAAAGATATGCATTATTAAATAATTTATGGGAAAACAATAGGCAAAGATAAAAATAAATTAATAAATTATGCTATTCTTATAAAATACCTCTTCCTCAGTTTTTAAAAGGTGATAATTAAGTTGCCCTAGATTCAATTTACGAACTTTAAGAAGATTAAACAATACTTGGATTTTAGAAAAATAATTTATATAACATAATAAATTAAAAGAATTCTTTATAATCATCAATAAAATACGATTAATCCCTGTAAATAGAAAATCATTAAAAAGCAAGAAATAATACTAAAAATTAATATTAATAAAGTATGCATACATTTAAAAAAGATGAAGAAGAAGTATAATTAAAAGAATAAGAAGTTAAATAAAACATTAATTTTGAAGAAAGCAATTATTTAAACGAATAAATGGCTTATTTAAATATTATTTAATAATGGGGATTGTTTAGGAATAATTTTACAAAACATGAAAAACTTCAAAATAATATAAAAAAAGAATCGTGTATTTTCTCTAATGGATATTAAAATATTTAAGGAATTTTTATGAAAAATATCAAAGAAATGTAAAAAGAAGTCCTTCTCTTGCCCGAAGATTTATTAATTAAATGTCTAAGTAATCTTTTTATTTATTTATTTATTTTATTTTAAATATTTATATATTAGGTTATATTTAATTCTGGAAAACTAATAATAGCAATTAAGATAGTGTTATTTATATTTTAAAAGGTTTATGTAAATTCCTTAAAGATGATGAAAGCGAAAAAATGATCGAAAAATAGTTACTTTTGGATAAATTAAATGGAACTAAAATTGCTTTAATGCTTATTTGGGAAGAAAATGAACCTGAAATGCTATATTATTTAGTAAAGTTTCTTAATTTATAACTATAAGGAGGAAATTTGAAAGTATAAAGAACTACTTTTGATTTTTTTTAAAGTAATCCTTAATGTGAGATATTTTTTTATAAAATTCATTAGATTTTGGACACATAAATGAGTACTTTGGACAACTATTATTAGCAATGTTAAAAAGGAAAAAAAATTGTTGAAAAAGTGTTAAGATTATTATAACTTTTCTGTGAAGGACATAATTTAGATTTATAAAATTATATAAGGAATTAGTTTAATAGTAAAAAATCCTATGATTTAATTAGTTAAATTATTAAATTGTTATGCTCTTTTAAAATATGTAATTCTTTTTACGAATCTATTAGTTAATGTTTTGATACTTTAACAGAACTTATTTAAGGTTTTAATCAATTATAGATATCAATATTATTTATAAATAAATATGTTTTTAATATATAAAAGGACCTTGTATTTAAAATTAATTAGTTATTATTAATAGTAAGTTTTTAGAATATGCTGTACTTATTTTAAGTGGGGATGAAAAGATTTTTATTTTTGATAATGAAGAAAATAGTAAATATTTTTTTAATTTATTATATAAATAGATAAAAAGTAAATAAAGGATAAATAAATACTTAAAGTTAGTAATATTCCTAAAAAAAAGAAGATTACATCATCCAATAATAATTAAAAAATATTTCTTAAGAATAATCAATTTAAATGAGGAGTAAAACAAGTACGTTCAATCTATACTAGTCTTGTAAAAAAATAAAAACAATAGATCTTAAAATATAATTTTATATTTATTTTATTTAAAATAAAAGATATTAATAAAAAAGTACCTATCCACAAAGGAAAATTTGCCAGATTAAAATATAAATGCTTAATAACAATAGTAAGCTTATTAGAAGGAAATTAAAATTCTAATGAAATAATATCATAAATAATGCGTACAATACCATTTAATGTATTAACAAATAATATTACTCACATATATTTACTGTACAAGAAATATTCAAAAGATGAATATAAAATAGACCTTTTTAACAGAGTAGATGAAGAGATAAATGAAAAAACTCCTGAAGAATATTATGAATTAATAATTGAAAATGGATTTAATGCATATTCTTTAGTAAATTTATTTATGGAAAATAAATAAATAGTAATAAATAATAATGAGGAAATAAAAGAATATATTAACGAATTCGAAAAAAATGAGGAAGAAGAAACCCTTCAAAAACTTTTTAAAATAAACTTTCTGTCCCAATTTTCAAAAATAGGAGGTGCTGTGTTAAATTTAGGAAGAGGAGCAATAAAAGATTTATATAAAAGTGCATTTAGAAAAGGAGAAATTAGCAAAAAGTAATAGGAGTAATTTAAAAATATAGAAAAAAAAGAATAAGCAAAAGAAGCCATTTCGTTTTTTAAAAATAATGTTAAAAAAATTGAAATTGTAAGAAATGATAAACTATAGTTTATTTATTTTCCTATTTTACCTTTTTGTAAATTACTTCCTGATGAAGTAATAAATGATTTTAGAGAAAAAGTTGATCGTACTTCAACTAAGAGCAAAATCGGTTGTCTTATTGATTAATCTAATGACATAATTAATATTATGAAACATGAAGAAAAATTAAGATAAATCTTTGATAAAAATAAAATTTTAGCTATATTTTGTCTTAATGTTAAGTTCTGGGAAAGTGCGGCTTTTTATGCTGCTTGCATTATTAATTTTATTATAATTTGTAGTTATAGTGAGTATTTTATGGATCAAAATATTTTTTAAAATGATCATAATTATAAAAAAATACTTTAAAAATCAAGGCTTGAAGATCCTCGATTGTTTTTTAAAAAAGATTAAACAAGTAATCTTATATATATATGTGTTTTTTATATAAATATTCTTAAAGATACTCTATATATTATTTTTGTTTTTGGTATTCTTAATTTGTCTTTTTATTCAATAGTTGTCGCTGTTTTTTTAATGAAAAGGGCACCATTGTTAATAGGTGATTTATGGAATTAATATTTTGAACTATATTATTAGAAAGAGGAAGACAAAGAGCACAAATAAGTAATCTATTTTTTATTTTTATTTTTATAGAAATATTAAAGGAAATTACAAAATTAGGAATGAGCTTAATAAAAAATTTTTTTTTTTTATAATAAATGCTTTAAAAAGTATACTTATTTTGTTATAAGATTATTAAATAATATATTATTCGTTTAATATGGCAATTGTTATTTTTGGTTTAGTTATTCATCCTTTTCTTTTTGCGGGATGCTTATCTGATATTTTAAGAACTAAACATTTAAAAAATGTAGTTAGGGCAGTTTGGAATCCTAGATATGAAATACTACTTTTAATGGTGCTTCTCTTTTTGCTTGAATATTATTTCACCCTTGTTTCTTATATACATTTTTATGAGGATTATTAAGGGAAATGCAATATACTGTGGAAATGTTACCTTGTTAATTTTGATTGGACATTTAAAGGAGATGGTGGAGTCGGTACAATGCTATAAGAACCGGAAAGTCTGAAATATTATATTTAATAAGGAGTAGAATATAATGGAGTTTTACAGAGTCTTGCTGGAAAGTTTTTTTAGAGATTGATTTTCGATAATTTATTGAATATTTTAATTATTTAAATTCTTATTAATATTTTAAAAGGAATTATTGTGGATAAATTCAGATCTTTAAAGGATGCACTTTAAGATAGAGAAAATGATGAAAAATTTTACTGTTTTATTTGTGGAATTAGAAGAGAAGTTCTTGATAAAGCTTAAGAAAGTAAAGGATTTTTTTATCATATTAAAGTATTTTTGTTTTTTTTTGTTTTTTTTTAATATTTTTTATTTTTTTAGCAAGAACATTATATGTGGAATTATATTTATTATATAGCTTATATTCAGTTTAAAGAATAAACTGAATATAATGGAGATGAAACTTATATTCGGGACAAAATCAATAATTATGATCTTGGTTGGTTACCAGTTAAAAGAACTTAATCAGTTTATGAAAAAGAAGATGATTTATAAAAAATTAATTTAACTAATAATATGATTGAAAATGTAATTTTTATTTTTTATTTTTTATTTTTTATTTTTAATATTTTATTTTATTAGATTAGAGATATTAATGAAAAAATAAGAAGCTGTTAATAAAATATTAACAATGAAATTGATAATTAATATTTGTTATTATAACAAAAATCGAATTAATAATAATGATAATATTAAGAAATATTTATTTTTTTAATATATATTATTAAAATAAATTATTTTATTTATTAATATATTTTTTTTTTATATTTATTAAAAAAAATAAAAAAATACCTAAATAAAATTTTTGAAATTTATTTAAAAAAGTAACTAAATATTATTATGGAACAATTTTTTTTTAAACATTATTTCCATTTTTGCTTTTCAGAATAATAAATGCAACAAGTCAATAATAAAATTTAAGAAAAATGGTAAATCATTTTCATCATTAAAAAAAAGCAATTACAATAAAACGTAAGAAAATTAAAAAAATAAAAATATAAATAACTAAAGAAAATCCTAAAACACATATGACCCCAAAAAAAGACCCTATTACATAGAATACAACTCCAAAGATGCTAATGCAAATACAAGTGTGGAACAATAAGAAGAAAGTACTCAACATTCAGGCTGGAATATATTTTTATTAATTCTAATATTAATAATAATTTCATTAATAGCTTTTTACATATATTATAAGTACAGAGAATATATAATAAGGACAGAAGGAGCAATGAAAACTGAAGCAGGTATAAGAACGCAAGAATTAAATACAAAGTAGAAATTATAATTAACATAATTAACATTTAATGATTAAACATATAAAATAACTCAGCATCTATATACATAAGATGTAATTGTAAAACCAAGATAAGGTATTTATTTTTAATAAAAAGCATCTATATTTAAAATAAATAAAGAAATTGCGAATGATATTGTATTAGGATAATTTTTATAAGCGGATTTCAATTAAGAAAATTGTTATAGAATTATAATTGCAAATTAACCTATAAGTAAAAAAATAACATCTTATTTTGAAATTGAAATTTAAGATTTTGAAAACGAAAAGTGTGAAATAGGAATTGGATATTGTTCTATAGATATTTTTAAAGATTGTAATTAATAAATTGTATAAAAAAAATTAATAGTGATTATTCGAAAAAAGCTGTTTATTTTAAAAGCGATGGATAATTATTTATTTAAGGCAAAGTTAAATTCGATTGCTTTTTAAATGCACTATAATATGGAGAAACTATGGGTATTTTTTAATTTCTATATTTTTTAAAAATATTTTATAGGGATTGGATGTAATATTTAAGAGAATAGAATTTGGATTACACATAATGGAGAATTTTTAAATCCTCCTTCTAAAGACGAAATAAAAGCAAAATTGGTATAATAAGGAAAAAAATAAAAAAAAGAATCAATAGAAATAGAAGAATAGATGCCAAACATAACAACTTAAAATATAGATGCTTAAAATGATAAAAAAATATAAATAGAATAACAATAAGTACAAAAAGAAGAATAATTAAAAAAATAAAGATTTATTTAAGTAAAATTGATATAATATTTTTATATTTTTTTATATAATTAAAGACAAAATTTCATAACGAAGAAGATGTATACCCATTTGTAATTGCAAATAATAAATGTAAAATAGATATTAATGTAGGAGGACATCCATTCAAATTTATATAAAAAGAAATAGAAAAAGGATTATTAATTTGAAAAAAATATGTTTTAAATAATAAATTATTGTTAATTTAAAAAAAAAAAATTATTAAAAATAAAAAAAAAAATTTAATAATATGATTAAAAAAAATTTTTAATAATATATATTTTGAAAAAAAAAACATTTGTAAAAAAAGAATTATATATTAATTTATTTATTTATTTATTTATTTATTTATTTATTTATTTTATTTATTAATTTATATAATTTATTTTGTATTTTATTAGCATTGATAATATATATGTATTTTTTAATTTCATATTTTTTTATATACATTATTTAATGTTTTAATTTAATATTATATATTATTTTATTATTTTTTTTTTATATTAATTATTTTTTTTATTATTTTTTTCATTTTTCATTGTTTTTTTTTTTATTTCATTTTTTTATTTTACTTATTTCTAATTTTTATTTATTAATCTTTTTTTACTAATTTATTTATTATATTTTTATATCAAATCGTTTCTTTTAAAGTTATCTTATTAAATAAAATTTTAAAATTTCATCTTTTTTTGTTATAATTTATTTTATTATTTATTTTATTTTAGATTAAAGATTTTTAAGATTGTTATATTTAAAAATTTTTCTAATAAAATTATTGATTTATTTAAAATAAATATTTATTATTGTATTAATATTATTTTAGTATTTCATATTAATCTTGATAATTATTTCTTTAAATATTATATAATACTTAATTTTAATTATTTAAATTATTAAAAGCTTTTTATTTTAGCAAGAATTCATTTATATATTTGGGATAATCTATATTATATTTATTTATTGTGTTAAATTATTTTTCTGATATATCTTAATTAACTATTAATTTATATAATATACAAGTTAAGCTAAAATTTAACTTTTTTTACATTAAATATTAGATGAAGCTTCCAATAATAAATAGCTTAGCTGATTATTATAAGAACTATTTGTTTAGTTTTTTTTTTTAATCTTCACAAAACACATCATTATATAGTATTTATGTCTTATTAAAATAAAGTAAAAATTAATCTGTTTTCTATAATTTTTTTGCAAATGTATTATTTTAATAACTTTTTTTATGTAAATCTGATTTTATATGCTTATATTTTTTTAAAAAAATAATAAAAGATTTAATATTTTAAATATTTTTTATTTTACTTAATTATATTAATAAAAAATGCAATTACATAAATTGCAATAAGTGTTTTCTATTTCAGGACAAATTTCTTACTAATTATATTTAGTATATATAAAAATTAAAAAATATATATAAAGAATTTAAGCAAATATATATTTTTATATTATATATTATATTATAAATATATATATATATATATATATATATATATATTTAATTCATTTCTTATTTTTTTCTGTATTATTATAAAAAAATTCTATGTAAAAAATTTTTTTTTTTCATATTTATAGCCTTTTTTTGTTTTACTACAGAAAAAATTTAAAAAATTACGTGCAAATAATTTATATTATTATTTATTTTTATTTAAAAAAATTTAATATATTTATATTGTGAAATAAAAAAATTACTAAAATATTTTATTTCTTAATTTATATTTCATTTAATTTTGTCAAATGATCATTATAATACATCTTTTCATTTTTTAAGTAATCTTCCTTTTTATTTATATTTTTAATTAAAGCTACTTTATAATAGTTTATTTAAAGAATATTTATACATAATCAATTTATAGTAGGAATCCAGGAAAATAAGGTTTAAAATCAAGGTTTAACTTAGGAACAATGCTCATATATCTTTTATTTTTTATATATAATTAAATATTTATTATTAAAGAAATATTATTATATTTAACTTATTAAAATTTTAATAATTAACTATTATTTCGAATTGATAATTGCATTTAATATTCTTAGGTGTCATTATAAATAAATGCTCTTTTTACAAATTTAATTCTAATATTTTTCTATTTATGTTTAAAATGCATTGATATTAAAGTTTTTATTTATTATTGATATATTTAACTTTGCTATTTCTTCCTATTCAACTTTAATTTTGTTTTAAGAGCCTTTTGGTCTGCCTTTTTTATTCTTTACATTTATTATTTATAATGATTAATTCATAAAAAAAATAAATTAAATACTAATTAATTTTAATTTATAAAAAATATAAATATAATTTCAAGCCCATATATAATTTTAAGATTTGATAATTAATTTTTTATAATAATTTATTGAAAAAAAATTACTTTTAGATTATCAAAATGCTTTTTTTTTTTTTTTTGGATAATATATAAAATTATTTTTTTTATAATAATATTGTAATATCAAAGGTTAATATATATATATATATAAATAATATATATTTTTAAATATAATTGTCATTTTTATAATTTATTATATATAAATATCATAATTTTATAATTTATTTAATATAAATAAATATAAAGAGTAATATATTTACAATTATTTACTTATTTATTATTTTCTTTTTACTTTATATTTTCTCAATTGTAATAAAATTACAATTTTATATCTAAAAAAATTAATATTTAAATTATAAAATAAAATTAAAATTTTAAAAATAATTTACATTAATTATATTTGTAAATAAAATAAAAAATTGAAAAAAAATAAAATAAAAAATCTATCCAAAAATTTATTTTAATATCTTTAAAAAGTAAATAATTTTAAGGTTGGTTATCACAATATTCTAATATCATTTTAAATAATTGAAAAGTTTGATTTTTTTTGATAATAATAATAAATAAATTCATTTATTTAAATTTATATAGTATCATTATTAATAATATGATTTTTATGAGTTTATAATCGCAATATTAATAACTTTTTTTATTTATATTTTTAATTTTTTAATTGATACAATTGTTTTGTGATTAATAAAACATATTCAACAACTTAATTATCTAAATGATAAAATGAAGTTAAAAATAAAATATTAATACAAAACAAAAACAAATTTATTTTATTGAAATTATATTAAATTTATTTAAAATAGATATTCATATAATTCTAAAATATTTATGTAAAATTTAGATAAAATTATATTAAAAAACATACAAAGTCTTTAACCTTTTATTAATTATTTGTAAAAGGCTTAAAAAGACTTTAAAATAATATAATTTAAATCAATTCTCTTTATCGATTAAATAAATTTAAAATAATAAAAAAAATAAAGTTAAATAAATAACTACTTTTTTTTGAATAAGTAAAAGTTAATTCAATGATTAAAAATATATTTCAAAGTAAAAAAATAAATTGCAAATTTTAAAGATGCAAGGAAATCAAAATATTAGTTTAATTCTAATTTATAAAAATGAAAAACTATAAATTATTTTATAATAATAAAATATAAAAAAATTAATATATAAATATATTTAAAAATTGTAAAATAAATTAATTAATTTTATAAAAAATAATAATAAAAATTTATTATTATTAGTTTTATGTTTTATTTTTTAAAATATATATATATAAATTCTATTAAGCAAACAAAAATTAATAAATTAAATGAAAAATAGTCTTTAATGAAATTTAATCGTTTATTTACTAATATTTTATATATATATATATTTATATATATATATATATAAGTTTTGAATCTTATTATTTTATTGCATCATTAATTTACTTTATTAGTTTATTTATATTTAAAAATATTTTTTTATTTANATTAATTTTTATAATCTTTTATAAAATTAATTCTTTATATTTTTAAGATTAATAATAATAGTTATAGTATATTAATCTCATATAATCAGATAAATACTAGATTTAAATTTTTCTCTATAAAAATAAATTCAATTAGATTAAGATAATATTATTATAATAAAAAGACAAAATTACGTGTTTTTGTTTTATTTTTTATTAGATCATTCAATTATAAAAAATAATAAAATTTCTAAAAATATTAAATAAATAATTATTTGGGTTTAGAGATGCTAAAAAGATAGATAATATTTGTTTTTATATACTCTTTATATATTTGGTTAATTACAATTAACTTCCATAAATATGTTTTTATAAATAAGTTACATGTGTGAAATAATAAATAATATCCTTTGAAAAGTAATATCTCTTTTATTAAATCATGTTTTTGTAAAAAAAAGGTTATGAAAATTATTAAATATTAAAATCTAAAATAAAGTAATATATATATACATGTAAAAAATCAATTATTTTATCAGTTTATGAATGTTTAATTTTTGTTTTTTTATATTTGATATTATATATAAAAAAATAAAAATAAAGATTGTAATTAGTTTTATATTCTTAAATAATATACTAAAGAAATTATTATTACCATTAATAAAATTGTTATATTGCGAATTTTATTCATAATAAAAATATTTTAAGTGTTTTTTATTATATAATTAATATTAACGTAATAATTGTTTATAATGTTATTTTTATATACATATATTTTTAAAATATTTTTAAAAGTTTTTTTACTTATTTTTATTCTTTGAATATATTTATTTCTTAAAAGTAAAATAAATATTATTAAATATATAATATCAATTCATTCCTTTTAGTATTTAATATTGTTTTAAATAATATAATATTTTATTAAAATGATTTTAAAAAAGATTAATAATATAAAAAAATAATTTATTAAAAATTAATAAATAATAAATATTTTTTTTTTTACAATTTATCTTTTATTATTTTGAATTATAGATTAAAAAAGTAATAAAAGTTAAGATATTTATAGTTAAAACAGTAATATTTTAATGTTTAGTCGTATTTTCTTGATTATTCAAATTTGATAAAGATTGATTTTTATATTTTGTTTATTATAAATATATTTATTTTTAAATTTATTAGATGATTGTAATTTTTATTTATTAAAATATATTTTATTATTATTATTATTATTATTATTATTATTATTATTATTATTATCATTTTTATAAAATTAGTTAAAAGAATAAGTTTAAACTTTTTATCATAAACGAATATAAAAAGAAATGATTAAAAACATTTTTAAAATTTAATTTAATATATTTATAAATTTTATTTTTTCTATCTTTTTTTTTTAAAAAAAAAATTATTCTTTTCTTTTAATATCTATATAGATTATATACTTAGAAATATATATTTTAAAGCAAAACATAATAGTTTATTTTAAATTAATTATTCTAATTTATATTATATATATTTTTAGTTATTTTTTATGGGTTTATAATAAACTTTTATATTATTTTTAAACTTGGGATATAAATATTAATAGAGAGAAAAACCTTTTTATTTTTAGTAGAAATTGCTTATATAATTTAAGTTGAATTATTTCTTTAACTTTATTAATAGGAAAGGTTCGAAATAGTAATAATGTATTACTATTATAATTCCTTTTATCGTAAAATTAAATGTAATAATTGATTTTTTTAAAAAAAAAATTAAAAAATAACATTTTATCTTATAGATAATAATTTAAAAATAAATATTTATTTGTTATTTTAATAAAATTTCTAATTTATTTATTTAAACTTTTTTTTTTGTTTCTTTAATTTTATTTAAAAAATGAATCTACAATAAAAAAATTCAAGAATAATATAAAATGGCCTTTATTTTTTTATTGAGTTTAAAAATAAAATAAAATATTATATTAAAAAATTAAGATTAATCTAAATTTTTTTTATTAAATATTATTTTTAATTATGAAATATTATATTCTATAATATTTTTTTAATTTTTTTTGTTATTATATATATATATGCTTTTTATAATTTTATTTAATAATTAAACTTTAAAAAATAAAAATGAACTGGGAATCATTTAAAAAGTAATATTATGTCTATGAAAATAATTTGAAATAAAAACTTAATTAATTAAGTAATACTTCTTTTAAAATTTCAAAATAAATAAGCTTTAATGAGTATATTTAATAAAAAAATATATATTATACTCATTTTATTATTTGAATAAAAATAAAAAATATATATATATATATAAAAGTAAATTAGATTACGAGAGTTCTCAATTAGATAAAAATCACCAAAAATAATAATAAATTTTATAAGGTTTAACATAAGAGTGCAAAGATTAAGATAGATAAATATAAATACTTTTAAGATAGGTAGATGAATATATTAATTATTTCATAATTTAATAATTTTTAAATTAATTATTAAAGATAGATAATTTATTAGAAAGTAAAAATTTGAAATAAGATGAAAAATAATTGTATATATAATAAAACATGCTTAAAAGATTTAGAGAAATACAAATAGATCATATAAAGGAACATAAAAGACTTCAAGTAAATAAAATACAATTTTTTTTCTTAATAATAAAAATAAGTAATCATTAGAATTTAATTAGTAAAAAATTAGTTTATTTAATGAATCTATGAACATTAAACCTTTAAATTAAAAAGAAAATGGAATTTTATAAAAAAATGAAGAAGAAAATATACTTATAAATGACGCAAACATTTTAAATTAATCATTATATTAAACTAATGACATTATTTTGTAAAAAATAAAAAATATAAAAATAATTTAATCTTTATTTTTTAAAGGACTGCAATTAATATAAAAAATTCACTTTTTAGTTAAAATAGTTCACTTAGGAACGTAAATTAAAAAGTTGTAAATTTATCAAGTAAATATTTTATTTTTATATCGAAACAAAATAAATGATTTTTTTAATTAAAATAGAATCGATTCCTTAAATAGAAAAAATTTTAGAAAAAATTCATTTCGCATAATTTAAAAGATAAATTATAATATCATTTTTTATTGCATTATGCATAATTATATGTGTATATAAAATATTTTTTTTGTGACAAAAAAAAAAAGTTTTTAAAGAAATATATTTAATAAAATAAAAATATTTATATAAAAAAATATATATATATATATATAAAAATGGATTAATAATAAGAAATAAAATAAAAATTATGTTAACCAGATTATAAAAGAAAAGATTATTGGAATAAAAGATATGAATCAAAAGAAACATTTTATGATTGGTATTGTGGTTATAAAGAATTAAAAGAAGTATTTGATAAATGCTTCTAATTTTAAAAAGATTTAAAAATATTAATGGTAGGATGTGGTAATTCGCCTTTATCAGAATAAATGTACGACGATGGTTATAATAATTTATTATCAACTGATATATCTGATATAGTAATTAATTAATTATAAAAGGATAGTTAGAAAAAAGGGAAGAACTTAATATTTGAAGTATAAGATTGTACTAATTTATCATATTAAAATGAAACTTTTGATGTAATTTTCGATAAGGTAAAAGAATCCTATTAATAATAATTAATTAAGAAAATAATTAAAAATATAAAAAGGGAACTTTAGATGCTATTAGTTGTGATAATGAAGGAGAATTAGTTGTTAAAAAAATGCTTTTAGAAATGAAAAGAGTTATGAAAAAAAATGGATGTATTGTTATAGTTAGTTTCGGAGATTTATAAGAAAGATATAAAATGTTTAAAGATAGTTTTGATTTCGATGAATTTTAATTTTAAATTTGTAGAAAATATCTTTCTTTGGAAGCTTAAATTACAAATCTATTAAGACATTATTCAGGAGGTTTAAATTTAAATTTAGCAATGACAAATAAAACTGTTTTGCTTAATGTTTTTAGAGAACTTAAAAATATGAAAAAGAATATTCAAGAAGAAGTTGTTGTTAGTAATATTATTGATTGGAAGTCATTTGAAGAGAATTTGTATAGAAATGAAGATTAAAATAATAATTAAGACAATTTATTAGATTATTATGATTAAGAAAATAAAGAATAAGATAATGAAAATAAAATAGTCGATTAAGTTGATTAGGAAAAGACAGAAAAAGAAAATAACAAAATGAAATAGAAGAAGTGCAAAATGAAGAGAAAAAATAAAATAATCATAGGAAATAATCTTAATGCTTTATTTATAAAATTTATTTTAAAAATTAAGTGTAATAATGAATAAATATAAATATATATATTTTATTTTTTTCAATAAATCTAAAGCTTATATTTAATTATTATAATTTCACCACTTTATAAAACTCTTGAATAATTTTATGTTTTTTAAAAATTTAATTATAAAAATATAAGTAAATAGTTTATATTTGTTTATTGTTTTGTTTTTTTTATATATAATTATTATATTTTGTTTTTTTGTTAATAAAATTTATAATAAAAATTTGTTAAAATAATAAAAAGTTAATATTTTATTAAAATAATGAAATCAGTAACAGCTTTATAGGCATATAATTGTTTAAAATTACTAGAAAGTTAAGAAAAAATGGAATAAAACTCATTTTCATTTGATTTATCACAAAAATAATTAAATAGTGAAAATGAAGTAAACTAAAAATTTTTTTTTTTTTTTTTTTCAGAATTAAATAATTTATAAAAAAATAGTCATTTTATAAAAATAAAATAATAAAATTTTCTTAAAAATTCTAGGAAAATTCATAAAATAGAATCAAAGACAAAAAAGATTAAGAAATAAAAAAATACAAGATAAATTTTATTGAAAAAAATAAATAAATAAAAAATCATCTCAATAATAATTAAATACTATAACTGTCTAAAAATAATCTAGCTTTTAAAAATCAAATTAATACAGAGAGAAATAGAAATAGATAAATAAATAATAAATCAGCTTAGTATATAAAAAATAAGAATAATTGTTTTTTAAATTTTTCGAAGAATCATTAAAATTAATAAATTAACGAATATTAATAAAATTAAGATAATTAAAACTTCTCAGATTATGACTTTAAACCTAAAATTATTAATAAATCACCCTAAAGATCTTAAGAAGTAGTGATATAATAATTAATTTCATGGAATAACAAAAAAAATCATAAAATTATATTTTAAAGTATATAAAAAAAGTAGCAAGAAATGAAAGAAGTAACTTTCAAACCTATTATAAATGAGAAATCAAAATAAATAGTTCAGAAAAATGTATATAAATAAAATAAAATATATAAAATACTAAAAAGGAATTAAATGAAAATGTAATTGAAAGGTTATATAAAAAAATTGATGAGAATAATGAAAAGTTAAGTACTTTAAGAAAACAAAAATATGATAGTTAATGTCCTTTTTATCCGTGTATAAATAAAAAATCATATTAATTAGCTTAAAATGTTATAAAATATATTATAATTTATTATAAAAATACAAATTATATATAATTATAGATAAAAAGAAAAAGTTAATAAAAAAATATAAATAGACTTTGTTAGTAATAAAATAGTTAATAAAATGTATTAAAAGAAAGAAGCATCACTGAAAATTTATAGGTTATTTGCAAAAATATTTAATAGTAATAATTATCCCCCAAAATTCAAATAAATAAAAACTAAGAAAACTTATAAAACTCTGATTTTTGCAAACAAAAATAATTCAATAAAAGAAATTAATAATAATAAAAAAATAATTTAAGTTAATAATTTTAATAAAAATTCATAGTTTCAGAATAAGATTTAGATGTTTAGGAAGTATTATATGATTAAAAATTTAAATATATTGTTGATTTAATTAAATAATTATGATTTATATTAATTAATATATATATATACAAAAATCCTTTTTCAAACAGATTTTAATATTATAATAAAACAAATATTTATATAAAGCATTTAAAAACCTATAATTATTTATTTATATTCTCAATTGATTAATAATTTTTTACCAATTTTTAGAAAAATAATTTACTTTGTATTTTTTGTTTTATATAAATAAAAGATACATAAAATAAAAAATTTTAGTTTTATAATATATAAAAGTTATAATCTAAATTATTTTATTTTTTATTTTTAAATTAATTTTTTATTTATTTATATATATTTATATATAATTATATATTTTTTAATTTTTATTTCTTTATTTTTTAAATAATATCCTTTATTAATATTTTATGACGAAAATCAATTATCTAATTCTTTTTTATTTCTTTAATAGAATTATATATTTATTAATAATTGACTTTTGTTTTAGTTTTTTTTTCGAGACAAGATGAATACTTTTAAATTATGTTTTCTGATTTAATTCTTACTCTATATAATAATTAAATTTTTCTTAATTTAATTTATACTTCATTCGAAAATTTACTAAACCAAAACATAATTTGAAATATTTTTTTGCTATTAAATTCACTTTGAACTTTTATCCCTATAACATTATTAAATTTTAAATTATAAATCAGATTTGCTTATAAACAATTTATATAATTAATAATTATTTAATATTATTGTTAATACAATAAATGCTTTTGCTCTATAATAAATTTTATTTTGATAATAATTTAATAAATTCTTAATTTTTATTTTATAATTATACAAAATTAAAATAATGTAATAATTTTATTTTATTTATTTAAATAAATTATAATATTAAATCATTATTTTATTATTTAAAATTATTTTTAATATAATAAAAAGATATTTAAATGTACTATTTAATTTTAAATATGATAAAAGTTTTTATGTCTATATATATTATTTAAATATTGTACTTAACTTTATTCTAATTAATAACTTTTACTCAAATAAATAAAATCATCTATACAACTTCTTTAATTTATAATTAAACATATTTCTTTTTATTTACGTATAAATATGGATTTAATAGTTTTTATTTTATTTTAGATTCGTATAAAAAATATAAAACATCATATAAGTTTTTATACTTAATAGAAATCTAATTATTATTTTTATTAATTAAAAACTATTAAATTTATTAATAAAACTTTTAGTAATTAAAACTATAGATTTTTTTTAGTTTATTAATTTTTACCATTTTATTTGAATCTAAAGAAATTACATAAATTTGTATTTGTAAAATAGTTAAGATAATTTTGCTGATAAGTTAAATTCAATTAATACTAAGATATTTTTCAAAAGTATTTTATAGAAACTGATACTAATTAAGGAAATGAAAACATTTTTTTATTGACTAATATTGATTGTTCATTTAATTAAAATATATAAATATATAAATTTTCTGATAATACCATATTGTTTATTCTAAAAATAACTATTGTAACAATAAATAAAATATTAAATTAAAATTGAATTTTAATAATATTTTTAAGTATTTTTTTATTTTTAATAAAAGGAAATAAATTTTCTTAAACAAAAAAAAATTTTAAAATAACTTAAATATAGTTTATAATACACAATCTTAGCTTGTGAATATTAATTTTCTAAAAAATTAGAGAAATAAAAAAATGTAATGTAATTTAATTTTTATGCAAACAATAAAATAAAATACCAAAAGACATGTAAATATTTATAGACGAATTACATTAAACGTGTATAGAAAAAAAAAAACACCACTTCGCTTTGAAATTGGATAATTTTATTTTTTATATAATTATAATTAAAAAAGAAAATGAAGATAAATCATATTTATTTTAAATAATGAAAAAAATAAACTTATCAAGGTAATATTTTAAATTTTATTTTTTTATATAAAAATAAAAAAAGTAGAGAAAAAACATGAAATTATGAAACTATAAAATTTTATAAAACATACTAGACGAAAAATAATTAGATTATATAAAAATAATATAAAACAAATCTAAAAAAAATGAAATTTAAAAATAAGTAAATAAAATTAAAAAAATATATTAAAAAAATAAGAAAAAAAGATAATAATTATAATAAATTGTTAAAGATTTAAATTTTAATTAAGTATAAATGATAAATAAATGTATAATTAATAAAAATAAAATAAGTTAAAAGAAGCAAAGACATATATAATGGAAAAACTAAATTATTAGAAATAAAAAAATGAATATAAAAAAAAATATTTATAAAATTATAAAAATTTATAAAAAAAAAATTATTATTAAATATATTAATAATATTAAATATATATTACAATACTAATAATTTTATATATAAAAAAAATATTAATAAAATGAAAAATATAATAAATATAAACTTTTAATATAAATAATAAAATATATATCAAATTAATAATAATATTAATATTAATAAAAAAAAAAGTATAAAAAAAATTTAA
>NW_004086233.1:0-32131 GCF_000220395.1 Ichthyophthirius multifiliis | reverse complement strand
TTAAAATTAATTAATTAATAATAATAATAATAATAATAATAAATAAAATAAAAATAAAAAATAAAAAATAAAATAATAATAATATATATATATATATATATATATATATATATATATATATATATATATATATTATGTCAAATAAATATAAATTAAAGTAATATTTACTTTACTTAAGCTTTATTAATTTATGCTATTAATTTTAAAACTTTTTTACTTTAATTTTTTTTTATATATATTTATTAATTTTTTACTTAGATTCTGAAGTATATATTAATAATATGTTATATTCTTTTTTAATTTTGTTATATTTATATTTTTTTTTATTTAAAATATTATATTTTTTTTTTAAATATAATATTTTATTAAAATAGCTCTTCAAAATCTATAAAATAGAAATATATATTTTAAATTCGATATGTATAATTAAGATTCTATTATTATATTTTTTTTTTATTTAAATTAAATTTATATTTTTATCAATTTTTTAAATTTGTATTACCTTAAATAATGTAATATTTTATTAATCTATTTTATTTAGTATAAATAAATAAAATAGTAAATATATTTATTTTGAAATAAAAATATTAAATTTAATATTAAAATATTCCATATTTAATTAAAAAAAAAATTAATTTAATAAATATTATTAAAAAAAATAATGATTATATAACTCATAATTTCCTATTTTATTTAATAATAATAAAAATAATATTTCTTTAAATAATAAATTCTTAAATTATGTGTATATTTAAAATATAAATAAAATAAAACTATGTAATTTATTTTAAACATATAAAAAATTATTAAGATTTATTGAAATTTGTTTTTTATAATCAACAAATTTTAATTCAAAAAAAAATAATAATAAAATAACAAAAAATAAAAAAATGGATAAAATAAAATTAAATAGCCAAACAAATTCAAAAACATATTAAAAAAAAGTTTTTATTTTATTTTTATAAAATTATTCATTATTTTTTTAAAAAAAAGATCATACAGAATCTTATTTTAAAACATTTAATAAAAATCAATATAAAGATGAATTATAGAATGCTGAAACAAAATAAAATCAATCTGATTATATTTAAGATTTAATATAGAAATATACATATAATTAAAAAGTAAATGAAATTCATCCGAACGATTAAGTGCAAAATATAATATAATCATTACCGAAAAGATGTGTATATTAAAATAATAGCTTAAATTAACAAAAAATCTAAGAAATAATATAAAACAGTAAAATGAATTCATAATAAAACACTCCATTAAAAAAGGAAGGAAAAAAAAGTCCAACTCTTATATATAAAAATTAATTATAATCTTATAAAAATTTAACACATACAGATAGAGTGAAATCTTTTGATCAATTATATCTGAAATAAATTAATTATACATTTACTGATTTATAAGATAATTTTGAAAGTAAGAAAAACAAATTGAAAAAAAGTAATAGAAATAGCAGGAATAATTCTGTTGAAAAAAAATAAAAAAATAATAATAGCAAATCTAATTTAGTCGAAAATAAATATAAAAAAAATAATGTTAACTAAGTTGAAAAGAAATATTTAGACTTAATTTCTTAAAATAATAAATTAAAAGAAGGATTTGATCCATAAAAATATGAATTTTATACATAAAATATAAAAGCAAAAGTGATTTTAGAATAAATTAATTAGTAAAAATAAGGAGATTGTTAAGAAGATAAAAAATAAGGTATAATTTTAAATGAAAATTCTTTAAATAGTAATTTGAATTAATAATTAAAAAAAAAGATTCTTTATAAAATAATTAAAATGAACTTTTGAAAAATATATACCAAATTAATTCTTTGTCGGATTATCTTAAAGATAAATAAAAGTCAAATGAATTATAAATAGATTATTAAAAAAGAGATCAGAGTAAAAATATATTAAATATAGAAATAAATAGTAATTTTGAATAATATAAATAAGCATAAAAGCAAAAATTCGGTAAAAATTATATTAAAAATAAATAAATAAAAATATAAATATATTTATATATATATATATATATATATATATATATATTTTTATATATATATATATATCTATAATTATTTATATTTATATTTATAATAATAAAATAAAAGATAATTAAAATGTAAGATTTATAAAAAATTATGAAAATTCTTTTTTTTAAACTGATGAAGATTATAAAGAATAAATATGGAAAGATATAATTTTAAAAGTAAAAATTATTAAAATAAATAGTAAAATAAGTAAGAAAAGTTAATTAATTTAAATAAAACACATAGCGAAATTAATTAAATAAAACAAAAAATTTATGATAATAAAAACATATTCTTGAATAATAGCTGCTAATAAGTTTAAGAAACTAATGTAAATGAAGAAGATGATTTACCTTCTCCAACTTTTCAAATATTATAAAAGTAGAAATCATATTAGAATAATTAAATAAAGCTATGAGTTTTGATAGAATAAAAAATAAAAAAATAATTTAGAAAATAAATATATATAAATATATATAAATATTTATTCATAAAATAAAATAAAAAAATATGCAAAATTAAAACAATATTAAATAAGATCTTTTAATATTAGGTTTTGAAGAACATTATATAAATAAAGTTTTATAATTAACATCTGATAAAGAACAAGCTATTGAATTAATTTTGTAATTTTAAGCCGATAATGATTTATACTAATAGCCTTAAGTTAATTAAAATTTTCAAAATTTTAATTTGTTTGGGGGACTAAATACAAATTAATTTTTAAATTAAGTATAGAATAATATATAATAGTAATAAAATGAAGTAATTAATGATAATTCTGAGGACTATGAAGATGAGGAATCAAATGAATATTATAAAATGGTATTTTTAATAAGGGTAGATTTAAAATTGAGTCCTGGCTAAATTATATTGTTAACAGCAGATGCAAGTATTAAGATATTTTTTTATATTTTATTTTTAAATTATATACAAAAAAAGCAATGGGTGCATATTAAAAATTAGAATAGTTATAAGAAAATCCAGAAATAAAAAAATTTTAAATTATTATGAAGTATCAGGTACACCGAAAATAGTTTTAAGAATTAATTCGAAAGAATAAGTATAAGAAATATAAAATAAAGCTAATTAAATTGGATTAAATACTTTTTGTGCAATAAATGAATAGGTTTAATTTAATTTTAAATAAATAAATATAAAAAATTAATTTAAAAAAGAATGATATTACAGTATGCGCTGTAGGACCAGGATAAGCAGAAATAATTGATAGTGTAACAGGAAATTTAAAATTATTTTGAAATAAATAAGTATATATATGCATATATATATTAATATATATATATTAATATATATATATATTTATATTTATAGATATTTTGTTATTTTAATAATAATAAATTTTTATTTCTTATATTTATTATATATTAATAACATATTTTTTATTCAGTTTTAATTAAAAACTTTAGATATATGTAGTATACCTCCTAGATTTCCAAAAGCAACAAAAGATTCAATATATTAATTCTTTTCATTTAATATTTAGTATTTAGTAATATCATTTTAAGTTATTTCAATAGTTACAATTTTATTTTTAATATTAAAATTCTTATTTATATTATTTTTATTTAAAAAAATAAAATTACTTTAAATTCGATTTTTTATTATTTTCCTTTATTTTCTTTAAATAAATATACACTATCTTCATTATAATCTTCATCATTTTATTTCGAATTTTCATGATTTTATTTTTGAGAAGTTTAATCATTTAAAGTAAAAATATAATTATTTCCTTCGAAATTTCCTTTTGCAAATAATACACCTTCTTAATCTTCCATTCTTTTTTTGCTTTTTTTTAATGCTAATTTTCTCGAGTTTTCCAGTTTATTTTTATAAACTACTCCATTTTCATTTACACTAAAAATATATTTTCCATAAAAATTTAAACAAGATTCCTATTTTTTTTTTTTTTTTTAAGGATATTTTTTATTTAAAAAAAAATTAAATTACATATACAACTTTTTTTATATTTAATTTTTATTATTGTCTAGTTTCTAATTAATCAGTTAATTCAACATTTTTTTATTTCGAACTTGCAAAAAAACTTAGAATTATTTACGAATATGACTATTTATCCCTATTTATTACTAAAAATTTACCCCCTATATCCCAAAATATACTTTTTATATTTTTTAAACACGATTCATATGATAAAATAGGCATTTCGTTTTCTAAAATGTCCAAAATTTTTACAATTCCATCATATCCAGCTGAAGCAAATAAAATTTAATGGTTTTAATTATTTTATTAGTAAAATTTTATATCTTAAACTTATGCCATATGTAGGTTATTATAGTACTTTAAAATTTAAAAATTGCTGTTTTCTATATTTATTTCGATTAAATATACATTCCCTATTTAATCACCGGAAATAATATAATTACATTCAGTATTATTAAGCCAATCGAAACATTAAAGTAAGACTTTTTCATTTATTCTTATTATAATTTTGGGGTTTTCATCTTATTAAATATCAAAAAAACATAAAGAACCGTCTGTTTATAAAGAGCCGAGTTAAAATACGGGATTTTTAGTGTATTTGGGTTTCCATTTAATTTACTTTGGGGCACCTTAGATTCGTTTATATTTATAGTAAAAGCAAGAAATGGCTTTTCGAAATAATTATTTTTGTATTAAATTTAAAATATATAAATGAAACTTTTTCCTTAGTATTTTTAACCTACTCGATGTAAATGTAACAAATCGTAAGCTTCTAGAGTCTTAAAAACATATTCTTTTTCATTTTTTGGATTTTATTTATTTATTTCGACGCCTACAGCTAAATATTGGTCGCCAAAATCATTATACATCCAAGATAAAGCTTATATTGGATGTATTAGATTTAAAATAAAATGTTCCCAGGTTTCTTTATTGAGAGGGATGATATAGTCTTAGAAAAAAGATAATTATGTAGATATTTAGGTATTGTTTTGGTTTATAATTAGGGATGTTTTAGGGAAATAAGTCTCGTGGATGGGAATTTAGATGTTTTTGAGGGGTTTTAGAGGATTTTAAGGTTCATTTTATATAGTCATTTATTGTAAATTGGATTAATCGAAATTAAATTCATCCTATATGTGTATTTATGCATATTTTTTTTTTTTTTTTTATTATTACTAAAAATATGGCATTTTTTTTAAATGTTTAAGTTGTTGATTAATATTTTTTGACAAGTTTTTATTTTTGGAGGATTTTTTAAAATATTTATAATTGTGAGATTTTTTTATCATTTTTTTATTTTTTAATTTAGTTTTCGATAGACATTTTATTTTAATGTTAACAATATGGACATATTTTTATATGAATATTTATTAATTAATCGCAGTTTTCATTTTGACATCTTTTAAAACCTCTTTTTCCTTCTTTTTTTTTGATTTTTTTTTATAATTGTTGGACTGGATTTTCTTGTTTTTTTATTTTCGTGCCCGGTTTTCGACCCCTTTTTTATTGTAGCTTTTAATTTATTTATTAAAGGGGGGGTATTTCTTTTTCCTATTATAAAAGCTTTTCTTATTATGTAAGTTATTCAGTTTATTTTTAAATTTATTTAGATTTTTCTTTTGTTTTTTCAATTGATTTTTCTTTTACTTTTTCATTTCGCTTTTCGTTTTCTTTAGTTATTACTATTAGTTTTTTGTCTTTTTAGAATTATAAAAGGGTTTATTTTTAATCTTTTATTTATGGCTTTTGGATTTTCTTTTTGGTTGGTTATGTAACCTTTTATTCGGGTTGATTTTAATTTAACTTTTGACTTCTTAAATTAACCATTTTTAATTTTCTTTTTTTTATTTTTGATAAATAATTAAAAATAATTAAAAAAATTTAATTTAATATATATATATGTATATATATATATATATATATATATATATATATATATATATATATATTATTTATAATTTTATTTTTATTTAGTTATAGATTTTCTAAATTATTATTTTATTTTTTTTAAAAAAAAAATACGACACCTGTGAGATTTGAACTCACGCTCCCAGAGGGAAACGGCTTAGCAGGCCGCCGCCTTAACCACTCGGCCAAAGTGTCTTATTCAATATATTATATTTTATTAGTTATAAGGTTTTTCATTATTATTTTTGGTTTATATAGTTTTTTATATAATTTTTATTTATGTAATTTTTAAAAGGTTTTTTTTTTTTAAAAAAAAAAAAACATTATAAATTAATTAAATATTTTTAAGTGAAATTGTAGTATTTTTATAAATAATTAATATTTAAACTAATAAATTACATTTAGTTTATATAATAAATATATAAATATAAGGATTTTTTTAAAAAAATATAAAATATTTAATTAGTAAATATATATATATACTTTTTTTATGAAATATAAATAAAATCTTAAAAGTAAATATATAAAAATATAAAATAAATAGATTAATATAAAAAATTATTAAAAAATAAAATTAATAAATAATAATATATAAAGTGTATAATTTTTTAAAAAAAAAATGAAAAATGTCAAGCATAAAATAATTTATAAAACCATAATTTAAAATAAGCAATTTTTTAATCCAAAAGAAATCTTAATTTTTTAAAAAAACTATAATGATAATATTCTTAATTTGAAATCTCATTAAAACAATACTATAACTAAATAAAATTATATATAATAAATTATTAATATAAAAATTAAATTATATTTATATATATATAAATATATTTTTAAATATTTTTTTTTTTATAATCTATTTAAATACTGTTATTTCAAAATTATTAACTGGGTTTCCTAATTTATTATCTATAGTTCTTAAAAAATCTGTTGTTTTCAATAAAAGTATTAATGATCTATATTTTTTTATTTTTATATTAATTAATATTATTTTTTTATGTTAAAAAAATACCTGTTCATTTCTTATAAAACTTTTATAATATTTTTATGATGTTTAGCTGCATTTGTAACGATTTTATCTCTTTCTTATTATGTTTTTGGACTTATTAGCCTTTCTTTTACATCTTTTTTTTTATCCGTTATGTCATCAAATACTCTACTTGTTATCATAGAAACAAAAAGCTTTGAATATTCTTCTTAAACGCCTAATTCTTATGAAGATTTTTCCATTTAAGATATATCTTATTCGATAATTGCCTTCCAAAGTTTACTATATGCTAGTCGGAATGTAGGTGTAAGTTATTTATACAATCCATGGTCCAAAAGAACTACTTAATCTTCACTTTTGAAATTATTAGAAACTTTTCGAATTAGTAAATTACCCTAATGAGGATCACTATGAACAAAGCCATTATTAAATATCATTTAAGAAAACGCATCACTTATTATAAATGCTATTTTTTGTAAATCAAAATTTTATTTTCTTAAAAGATTTACATCCATTATTGGAAATCCATCTATATATTCCATTGTAATGACTTTTTCACTGCAATAATCAAAATAATATTAAGGAATATATAAATTTTTTTTATTTTTTAATAATTCACGTGCTTTTTCCCCATTATCAATTTCTTAATAAAAATTTAATTCTTATTTAAGTATTTATTCTTATATTTTTTTTTTTTTTTTTTAAATAAAATATTTTTTTGTTTTTTTTAAACAAACAAACAAAAATTACCTATTTCATCTGAAAACCATTTAAATTTAAATTCTGGGAAAAACTTTTCTCCAATATTAACATACATTTGAACTAATTTAATGTCTCCTTTAGAAGATTAACTTAACCAATCATGTTATACTTTCACGGCTACTTTTTAACCATTTTCTTTTAAAATAGCTTCATGAACTTAGGCTATAGAAGCTGATTTTAAAGGCTTTTCATTAAAATCTGTATATATTTAATAAAAAAGTATATTATACTTTAATTTATTTATTTTTTAACATGAAAAAATTTCATGTAATGGCTTATCTAATTAACTTTCAATTGTTTTTTTTACACTTTCGAATGAACTTTAAGGACAATCATGACACAACGTTTCGAAATTGTTTCTATATTCTTAAGGAACTATGACATCAAGCTTTTTTTTATTTTATATTTTTAATTAAATATAAATATTTACAGAAGATAATAATTGTGCAAATTTTAAATATAAACCTGCATTTTTTATGAATGTATCTCTTAATATTAATGAGGCTTTTTCATGTTTTTTTTCTATTGGAATATCATCGTTCTTTTTATTTTATAAATTAATTATAGTTTTGTTTGTTTGTTTAATATACTTTTTAATATATATAAGCCATTCTAGCACCAGCATAAACTACACGGCATGTTCTATTTAAAGCCTTTAATAATTAATATTGGTTATTACGTAAATCTGGAAATAAATAATATGTGGTTGAATATGTTAAAATAGCAGGGGAAACTGTTAATGCTAGGATTTTATATTTATGTTTTTATAAAAAAGATTTCATATTAATTTAATTTTTGTTTAAATATATTTCGTATAATTAAATAAATTTATTATTTTTATTTAAAACAATATTAAATTTATTTATAGATTTATAATTTAGTTTTTTTGTTTTGTTTTTTCATTAATAAGAAATTTAGGAAAAACTTTAATCAATAAAATAGTCACTTTTATTTTATTCTTTCTGTTTCTTTTTTTCATATATTCTTAATTATTCCTATATAATTTCTAAAACAGTTTCTTCCGTCTCTTAATCTAATTAAAATGTCTTTGCAAAATTTTTAGCTAAAACAACAGGATTATCCCCTTCACAAATACCTATTCTTCCGTTTCTTTAAATGTTTATTTTAAATACAAATATTAGTTTTATTTTTGTTTACTTTCCTGCACTAACACCTATATCTAGAATAATAAAAGGTTTTTAATGATTATTTTATCTAAGTAACATTTATGGAGGGTTGAATTTTTCTCTTTGTTTATTTTCATAATTTTCCCCAGAAGGTTTACTTATAATAAATTTAAATATATAATATATAAAAAGTATATATATTACAATTATAATTTCTTTTATAATTCAACTTTTTTTTAATATCCAACATTCATTCTTCCAATAGATTTTTCAAATCCTAAAGGACTTTTACTATGTTAAATTTTTTAATAAGGAGTTAGTTTTGGTTAAAAAGTGCATTAATTATCAACTTCTTATTGTTTTTTTTATTCTATAATTTTCTTATGTTATTACATTTTTTATTCTTGTATAGTTTTTTATGAAAATAATCTTTCGTATATTTTATCTTGATTATTTATATATTATTATGATTATGAGTGATTAGGAGATTTAGAACGATTAATTAATTATGGAATGAATGTACATTATTATAATTCCTTTATTTATTTTATTTTTTATAATTAAATTTTTTTACTTATTCTTCTTTTTATTTTTACATTTCTAGCTTTTTTTATTGAACTTATTAATGTTTTTAGTTTAGAATAAGCACTCTTTCTGGCGTGTTTATTTTATCTTTATATATAAATATATATTATATTATAATATTTTAATAATTACCAAATAATATATTATCTACTTGTAAATTTTAACTTAGTTTTAATTTATTTATTTCATCTAATGCTTTAGATTTTTCGTTTATTTAAGGCTTAAATGGAAACTCTTCTAATTCTTCTTATAATTTAGGCTTTATATTTTAAATTCCCATATTAGCAACCCTATTTATTGATATTTATTTGAATTTTTTTACATATTATTTCAAATCCCATGGTACATAATATTCGCCTGTATATATTTCCTTTTGTTCATAAAAATTAGGGAATTATTTTAATACATAATTTTCAAAAATAGGATAAAACTCTTGTAATCCTAATTATATAGGATCTAAAAGAAGTCTAAAAAATGTAAATGTGAAATCTAATTAAATAATATCTGCTTATTTTTCGTAATTTGTCAATATTATCCATGTTTATTCATGCATTTCCATCTTTTTATATACTATATTTTATATTTTTCTTTTTTTTTTTTTTTTTTTGGTTTTACTTCAATATCTCTTCTTTATATTACTAAAGTATCTTTACTAAAGAATATTTCTTAATTAGATACTTTTTTATATTTATTTTAATTAATATATATTATTTTTTACAATTAAATTATTCATCATATTCTATTATATTAAATATTTATGTTAATGTAAAAATTCTTCCTAATTATTCAAATGTAATTGCTTTTTTCTTTTTTATGTCTATTTGTTCCATTATATATGCTAGTTATTCTTCTAATTATTTAGCAAGAATTCTATATGAATTATTGCTTATTTTTTTGCTTTCAGCTTATTGCTTTATTTCTTTTTCTTTCTGATAATGTATTTTTTTTTTTTTTTAAAAAAAAAAAAGTAATAAAAATATATACGATTTATTCTCTCATTTAATATTATTAATCTATTTAATATACTCGATTATAAAATTTATTCTTTTTTTTATAATATAAATATACATATATATATTTATTTATTTCTATTTATGTTTTACATTAAATAATTAAAGGTCTTGGAAATTTGATGTTTAAGAGTTTTTTCTAGTCACATTTGAGGTATATTAATTTGATGTATTTTAAGATTTTTAAATTCTGCTTTTACTAAATGGAGACTAGCTTGTATTTTGTTTATTTTTATATATCATTTCTTTTTTTTATATATATAAGTATAAAATTTAAATTTTGTTATATTTTTTTTTTTTAAAAAAAAAAAGGTTATTTTATTTTCTTGATTTTATTTTAAAAATAAAATAATTATATATAAAAAATTAAATTCTAATTTCTTTTTTAAATAAATTAAAAAACAAAACTAATAAAAGTAAAAAAAGGAACATGTAAAAAAAAGTTATTTAAATTCCTTATTTCTCTAAAAAAGTAAATTCATGGTACATTACAAATTTTCATAATATCACCTTAATCAGGATCTTCTTCATTACTACCTTAAATAACCACAACTTATTCTCCACTCTAACAATATCCGAAATCCTTTGAAGCCTAAATAGCATACTCAATAAGTTTTTAAATACCCTAAAATGAAGGCACTCTTAAGCATTTTACTCCAAAACTAACTGTTAAACCCTTAATAGTTCCATTTTCAGTAGAAACAGCTAAAATTTAAGCCGAAGGTCTATATTTAGCCACAAGTCTAGCCATATCACCTTAAGTAGTAAAAACAATAATTGCTTTAGCTTCAATTTCAAAGGAAACTTAAACTGCTGCAATCGCAACACTTTCAGAAGAGCAAACTCTTTTCTAAAAAGATAATAATATATATATATTATTAATAAAATATATATTTACTTTATGTTTAGTTCTAGCCCAGAAAGTATCATGATTATTATAACATCCTTCTGCTTCTTTACATATATGAGCCATTATTTCTACTGCAGCAGTAGGAAAAGATCCATTAGCAGTTTCTCCTGATAACATAACAGCATCAGTACCATCTAAAACTGCGTTAGCAACATCAGAAGCCTCAGCACGGGTTGGGCGAGGGTTTTAAATCATACTTTCCATCATTTAGGTAGCTGTAACAATTGGAGATCCAGCTTCTAGGGCCTTTCTGATCATCCATTTTTAGGCTACAAAGACTTTTTGAGGAGGAATTTCCATTCCAAGATCTCCTCGAGCAACCATTATGCCATCAGTGACTTTAAGGATGGCTTCATAGTTATGTAAACCTTCTTGGTTTTCGATTTTGCATATTATCTTTATATGTTGTCCTTAAGGTCCTAACAAATCACGTACATATTCAACATCTTCGGCTGTATATATATATATATTTTTTTTTTTGTAGAAATATATATGCATATATTTTACGTTTTCTTGCAAAAGATAAGGCTATCATATCTATTCCGTGTTTCAAACCAAAATTTACTATATCATCTTCATCTTTTTCGGTTACTGTTGGTAAATCTACTATACAACCTGGTAAGTTCATGTTTTTTTTTCGCCTATAGTAATTCCATTTTTTACTGTTACTATTACTCCATCCTTATTTATATATATATTGTATTTGAATGATTTTTTTTATTTTACTTCTTTTAATTCTTTAACAATACATACTAAAGTACCGTCTGCAATAAGAATTTAATTTCCTACTTTTACAGATTTTGGTAAAGATTTATAAGAGCAGGATATTTTTGTATTATCTCCAGCAAATGTATAATCAGTAGCTAATTTAATATTATAAAAAATTATATTAAATATAAATATTTACTTATTTCTAAATCTTATCCGGCTACAAGTGTTACTTTTTTGTCTTTTAAAATACCAGTTCTTATTTCAGGTCCTTTAGTATCTAATAAGATGGCACAAGGCAAATGTTTTCTTTCTTTAAAGGCTTCTCTTAACTTTTTTATTACTTAAGCATGACTTTCATGGTCTCCATGAGAAAAATTCAAACGGGCTATATTCATACCGTTGTCAAGCATTTATAATAATGTTTCATGCTATAAACAAGATGGTCTGTTTTTTATATTTTTAAAAAATAGTATATTTTTTATTTTTTTAAAAAATAATATATTTTTTATTATTTTACCCAATAGTACAGATTATTTTAGTTTTCTTGATTGAATAATCAGTATTAGATAAAATTTATTCAAGTGAAAAGTCAGAATAATTGGTATGCATATTTTTTTTTTATTATAAATATTTTTTTATTTATGGAATAAATTATTTGAAAGAATTATAATTAAATATTATAGATATATATGGTTAATTTTTTTATAGATTATTGATAATTATTTATTTTATTTTTATGTAAATAAAAATTTATATTGATAAAAATAATATATTTTAAATTTTTAAGATAAAAAAGATAATTAAAAGACAACTTATATATAAATTATATAAAATTGTTGTAAAAAAATATATAAATTAAAATATAATTATTTTTTTAATATATATAAAAAAATATATAAATAATTATAATATATTAAGAAATATAATAAATATATATAAAATATATAAAATATATATAATATATATATATATATATATTTATTATTTTTTTAATATTATTTTTATATAATACTTTAAATAATTTTTTTAACTTATATATATATTTATATATTTTTTTTTTTATTATTTTTACATTTTACAAAAGAGAAAAATAAAATAAATATAATTAATATTTATTTTTAATTAAAAATGGAAAAAGAATATGATAATAATATTGAAAATTCTTAAAATAAAGAAAATTTTAATTAAGATATTTCAATGTTTGGAAATTAAGTAGTATAAAAGTTGAAGAAATTACATATATTAATATATGGTTTAAAAAAAGTAAAAAAATACAAAATTAATAATATTAATAAAAAAATTAACAAAAGCTAGGTACAGAAATAGCAAAAAATGCCATCTTTTTTACTGTAGAGCATATTAAATTGTACGATAAAGACATAAATTTATCAAAGTCAGTCCAATAAACATTATAAAGTATTTCAAAAAGTAGTAAAATAAGCATAATAGAAGATTTTTAAATCGAATAAATAATAAAAAATATTAATATTATAATAATAACAGAAATCCTTCCTTTATCTTAATATATACAAATCAATTAATTATGCAGATAGAATAATATCGGGTTTATTCTTGCATGTAATTTTGGTTTATTTGCAACTGCTTTTGTTGATTTTGGTTTAAATTATAAACTCTATGATAGAAACGGTGAAGATATTTATCCTTTTATGATATAAAATATCACTAAATCAAATCCAGGAGAAGTTACTTTAGTAAATTAATAACCTCATAAATTTTTTACAGGTATAATAAAAAAAAACTATATATTTAATATATTTTTTTTTAAAAAAAAAGGTGATTTTGTATGTATTACTGAAGTCGAAGGAATGTATGAGGTAACAATTTGTTTTCTATATATATATTTTTTTAATTAATTAACGAACAAAAATATAAAAAAAAGATTAATGGTTAAGAACCAAGACCGATAAAAGTATTAGACAAATATTCATTTACAATTGAAGATACTTCTCATTTTTAAAAATATACAAAAGGAGGTTTCGCTTAATTAGTTAAAGTACCAAAGAGGTTAAAGTTTGAAAGTTTAAAGACTATTTTGGACTATAATAAGTAAAATATTACTCCTATATCTAATAAAGAATATAAATATTCGAAAATGTTACATTATTTTTGGAAAGCTCTTTTAAATTATTTCGAAAAATACGAAAAATTACCATCTCTTTTATGCGAAGGTGAGGAACTTTAAAATTTCATAGATCTTTATGAAAATAAAGAAGAAGTAAATATAAAATTGGTAGAAGAGTTATGCAAATATTGCACATTAGAATTCTATCCAATGTCGACTTTTTGGGCATCTGTTATTTCTAAAGAAATACTATCTTTTTGTGGAAAATATGAACCTATTTTTTAAATTGTACATCTTGATTTTCTTGAATGTAAATCAAAAGATAATATTAGCTTTTAAGATATTAAATAATATTAAGATGACCCTTTTTTTGAATAAATAGCACTTATAGGTATAGAAGCTTAAAAAAGAATTTAAAATTATAAGTAAAATAAATATAAAATTTTAATTAATTTAATTATAATTTATTAAAAATATTTAAAAAAATAATAAATAATTATATATAAATAATAAATATTTAAATTATTAACAAAAATAAAAAAAGAAAAAATAAATAAATCAATAATATAAATATTTATTGAAATAATACTAATATATATATATATATATTTATTAATTTATATATTTTTATTTATATTTATTTTAAGAATTGCTCTTTTTGGAGCTGGTTCTAATGGTTGCGAAATGGCTAGAAATTTAATTAATATGGGAGCATGTACTGATGATTAAGGTGTTTTGAAAGTGATTGATTAAGGAATTTTTAAGAAATTTAATTTAAATCATCATTAATGGATAACGTATATTTTTTTTATATTTAAATAAATATATATTTATATAGGGAATCTTCTTTAAATCAAATTAAAGTTGACATTGTAGAAAAAAATATATTAAATATAAATAAAAATGCTAATGTTCTTAAAATTAATAAAAACGCAGATAAGTCTTCTGATATTTATTTAGGAGATATATTTTGGAAAAATCGTAAAAAATAATAAATACATACACATAATTTTAATTAACATATTAATATAAAATTAAATAAAAAAAAAGTCGATATTATAATTAATTGTACAGATAAAATATTTGTTAAATAATATTTATAAGATAAATCTTTATGGTTTGATAAAATTTTAATTGATTAATCTTTAAATGGATTAAAAGTAATTTATATAAATTAACTATTAAAGAAACTTATTAATTATATGATAAAAAGGGAAATATTCATTTATCTATTCCTGATAATACATAACCTTTAAATATCTAAAAAATTAATTATTCTTCTGGAAAATATGATTTTGATAAAGACGTAATACAAAAATTTCCTTATTTACCTATTCATAGCATTATTTGGGCTAAAGAGTTATTTGATTAAATATTTGTTGAGAATTTTAGAGATCTAAAATAATATTTATAGCATCCTTAATAATATATAAATTAGTATAAAAATCTATTCAAAACAAATACTAATTTTTAAATGAAAGTAAAAAAACAAAACAAAGATATTTATTTTAATTAAAATTTAATAAAGTTATTTTTCTTTGATAAACTTCTCTAAATAAATACAGAATTAAATTTACATGATTTAGTTTAATTGTCAAAAGAAATATTTGATGTAAAAAAATAATAATAATATGTATATAATAAATATATAATAAAGATGTAATTTAACGATAAAATTGTATAATTATTAAAACAAAATATGCCTAACGAAAAATATGAAGATGAATAATTTTGGGTTGGTTATAAAAGGATTCCTTAAATATTTTAATATTCAAGTAGCAATCGATAAATAGTTTAATTTATAACATCAACAACAAAAATGTTTGTAAATATGTTTAATTTGGAAACAACTGAGGAAGATATGAGAGAAGAAAATTTAATTAAAATTTTAGAAAAATATTATACAGGAGATTTTGAATAACAAAGATTTTGGATAAAAGTAAAAATTAAAAATATTATAAATATTAGTATATAGTATAAATATATTATTTACATATTTATATATTATACAAAATAAAATATAGTTAATAGAAGATAATTAAGACTTAATAATAGATTAACTTATATAAGATTGTTCTAAACCAGAAACTTAACTTTAACTTAATTTGACTTTATTTGATAGTGATGATGATTTTTTTAGAGAAAAATATATTGAATTTTTAGAAAGTGCATCTAATTTAAGATGTGCTTAATATGGTTTGTAAAAAATATAGAAATATAAAGTAGAAAATATAGCGTTTGAAATGAATAGAAGATCTCTTTTTACTTAATCTATTATCACAAGTGTAGCATCAATGTAATTATACATGCTTGCAATGCAAAAAGATTTAAAAGATTTAAGAAATTTTTAGTTTGATCTTACATAAAATTAATTTTATTTTTACACACCGTAAGAAGCTTTAATAAAAGAAATAAATCCTGAATATTAAGCCTACATTCCTTAACGTAATTATAAATATATATATGATTTTCTAAATGTATATATATATATATAAAAATATATATATTTATATATAAATATATATATATATATACTTTTATTAAAAGCATTTAATGATTGGTATAAAATAAGGATTGAATAAAACATTACTTTAGAAAGTTTGTTAATTTAACTTAAAGAATAATACTAAATTACTGTTTATTAATTATTAATAAATAATGTTCTAGTTTGGTAAAATAATCCTATTGATTCTTGTGATAATTGCCAGTAATTTTTTTTTTTTTTTTTTAATATTTTTTTTTTTAGAGTTCTTAAAATGAATCCTTTTGAAGCTTATGAACATGAATCTGGACAATAATTGCCTGAAAGTATAAAGGAAGTTCCTATTTAAATTATTTCAAAGGATATTAATAAAAAAAATGTTATTTTTCCTACTATTAAATACATAAAGTAATGATTTTAATAAATGAAGTAGAAAAAAAAAAAAATATTAATGATTTTTTTGATAAGAACTATTTATTTTTATTTATAATAAAATAAAATTTATTTGAAAAAAATTATTGAATTTTTCGTGTGATATTTTTTTATTATGCATTAAATTTTTAATATTTTTAATTAAATTTAAATATCTTTAAAAAAAATGATATTTTATAATTTTATATTAATATAAATATTATAATTTTAAACTATTTTTAAAAATAATAAAAATAAATATATATATTTCTTAAAATATAAAAAATTATTAATTTTTTTTTTTTTTTAAAAAAAAAAAATTTAAATATTATATATTATATAATAAAATAAAAACTTTATAAAATTATAATAATAATATTAAATAATTATTAATTACACATAAATATTATTTTATTTTATTTTTTTTAAAAAAAAAAAAAAATTAAAAATGGAAGAAACTTAAGAAGATTATCTTTTAGAATAAGATATGTTAAAATATATTTAATAAATAAAAAACGAATATAAAGTTCCAAAATCAAAACCTGTTTTCAAAAAAGAAGATTCCCCAAAAAAATAAAATTAGGGTTTTGGAGAAACAGATAAAACAATTTTTGAAGATATTTAAAATTAAGATTTTTAATAATATAAATAAAATTAAATATTTAATTGTCCAAATAAGGAGAATATTTGTGAAAAGAAAAATAATAATATATTAAGAAGTGATACTATTTTATAAAATATTCAATTAATGTATGAGTAATGGTAAAATATAAATATTTAAAAAGAAAATTCTTAATAAGATGAAAAATCAGAAACATATTAAGATGAATATGATTTAGAAGAGGAGTTATAAAAATAAAACATTTAAAATAATTAAAAATAATTAGAATATACTTAAAAAGAATAATAAATGTATAAATAAAAAGGCGAATAATAAGAAGAAGAAATTTATGAACAAGAATATGAAATATATTAATAAGAAATATAAGAAAAAGAAGAAGAATACAATCAAGAAGATTAAAATGATGATTAGATAGAAGAATTTGTAATTTTAAAATGAACAATATTTGTATTTATTATATTATTAGAATACAGAATAAGCAGAATAAACCACATAAGACGAAAATTAATATTTATTAATAGAAACAGATAGAGAATATCTTAGATTAAATAAATGGAATTAAAAAGAATATAGAATAAAATATACGAATGGAGATTTATATGAAGGAGAATATGATGATAATAATAATGTAAAAGACGGTTGGGGTTGCTATTATTATTAGACAGGAGAAAAATATGAAGGATTTTTTGAAGATGATATAATAAATGGATTTGGAAGATATTGGTATATTTATAATATATATATATTATATATAAAAAATTATAAAATTAAAATATATTATATATATTAATATTCTTTAAATGTTATTTTAATATATATAATTAATATATTAAATACATTTATTTATTTAAATAAAAGGTTTTTAGGAGGACATAAATATGAAGGAGATTGGAAAAATGGAAAGAAACACGGTGTAGGATTACTGGAATTCAATAAAGGAGATAGATATTTCGGAGATTTTATAAATGATCTTTTTGATGGATAAGGTTATTTAATATAAATTGTTATGTAAAATTAAAAAAAAATATTTTATTTTAAAAGGAGAATATACTTAAAGTAATAAAAATAAATATGAAGGAAATTTTAAAAATGGATTGAGACATGGAAGGGGAACCTAAAATGAAAGTAATGGAAGAAAAATAATTGGGGAATGGAAAAGAGGAGAATTGTAACCATTTTGAAATAATTTTATGTTATTTAATTTATATTTATTAATTTATTTATTTATTTATTTATTTATTTATTTATTTATTTATTTATTATTTATTTATTTAATTATTATTTATTTCATACATTTACATTATACTTGTAAATCATATAAGATAATATAAAAAGGTTTACACCTGTAAATAATACATATTAAATAAAATTTGTTTTAAATTTTGTTTTTATTCTTTTATAATCAATATTATATTTATAAAACATTGAATTATAAACCATAAATTTAATTTTACCATTTTCTTGTCTTTCTTTTATAAATTCTATATCATCATAATTAAAAGAAAATTATTATAAATCTTTTTTTTTTTTTAATGAAAATATATATATATTATTATACCTTATATTGATATTTCGAAATATTTTAGATTTTAATTATAATTTTAGCATGTTTCCTCATTAAAAATCATTTTTTTGAATACATTTTTTACTTATTTTTAGTTATTTAAATATATTTTGTAGTTATTTTTATTATTTAATATTGCAATGTAATGTATTATTAAAAAAGTTAAATTAAATCCTGGTAAAAATAAGAAAAATAAATTACTTAAAAACTTATATTCAAATATTAAACTATAGATTATATTAAAACTTATTGATTCTTTTAAATAATCTAATTTCTTTTTATCTTACATATTTATATTATTATTATATTAGTCTATTAAATAATTATATTAGTCTATTGGGTTATTTTTAACTTCTCTTTTGCTCTTTTTTATTATTTATTACCAATCTTTATCTGTTTAGCTTGATTAATTTTTCTATTTTTCTATTATTGCATTATTTACGTTTTCTTAGTCTAATAATCCTATTTATATAGATTCATTCATTTCTAATTCTGATTTTTAATAAGAACACAATTTATACAATTAAAATTTTTCTTTTTTAAAAAAATTAATTTAATATTTATTTTATTTTAATTAATTTTTTTATTTTTTTTTAAATAAGGAAAACTTTTTATTTTCTTTTTTCTTTTTCTTTAATAGAAAAATATATAATTATATAATAATATTTGTTTTATATGTTTTTATATTATTAATTAAATGAATGATTATATTATTTAAAAATAATAATTCGAGAAAAATTACTTTATTATTCATATTAAAATGACATAATATAAAGAATAAATAAAGAATATAATAAAATATATATATAAAAATTTACTATTATATATTTTAATGATAATTATATAATATTGTATAAAATCTTTATATATAAAATAATATTAGTTTATTTGTATTTATAAATACCAAAGAAAATTTTTCAACAATTTAATTTTTTTCACTTAAAAAAAAAAAAAATACAACAAACAATAAAAAAAATTAAACATATCTTTTTTTTTAAAAATAAAAAAAAAAAAAAAATGGAAACAATTAAACCCAATGAAGCTTTAAAAATACGCCGAAAATCCAAAAAAATAAAAGACATTTTAATATGGGGAATAATAGGAATAGGCATATCAATAAATATTTTTATTATATACACTAGATATATTCAAATACACTATTTTTTAAAATAAATTAATCCTACAACATATCAATTTTTATATCCTAATTAAATAAAACACCCATAAAAAGCTTCGATGGATTTCTAGAAATAAATGTATTAATAAGGAAATGTAATAATCAATATGACAGTGGATATTTCTTATTCTAATTTAGATTTTGATTCATTAAATTACATTAATATAGGCTTGACTAGATTAGAAAATACCAAAAATATTAAATTGAATTTCACTAATGTTGTTTTTTCGGAGGAAAGTGTCATTAATACAGCTTATGTGATTAAATTTTTACCAAAACTAACCTCTTTAGACATAACTTTTGATAGATCGAATATTTCTCCGGAAGCATATGGAAAAATACTCCAAATAATCTCCGAAAATAATAATATAAATAATTTATCAGTTTCTTTTGCAGAAAGTAAGTTAAAATATGAAGGAATTCGTCCGTTAATGGAAGGTTTAGTTTCCTTTAATTAAAATATATCTATATTGAAATTAAATTTAAGTTAAAATTAAATTTGTGAATAGGGAGCTGAAAAAATAGCCTAAACAATATAAAAATTTGAAAAAATTAGAGATTTTACATTATTTTTATCAAATAATAAAATAGGTTTTTTTTTTTTTTTTTTTTTTTTAAAAAAAAAAAAAAATGCTTTTTAGCTTTTTTTTTTATAATTTTTTTTAAAAAAAAACTCAATTTTTTTTTTTTTTTTACAAAAAAAAATGGATTTATTTGATCTTTTTTTTTTTTTTTTTTGAGTTTTAATATAAAAAAAATTATAGAAAAAAAAAAAAAAAAAAAACTATATTTTTAAAGTTATATATAGGTTCAAGTGGTGTTGGTTAGATATTTAAAAGCTTAGAATATAAGAAATAATTATTTTTTTTATATATAGATATATAATCGAATAATATAACTGAAAACGGGGGTTAATTAATTAGTTCAAGTATCGAGAATTTACCAATATTATAGATTTTTAAGTTAAATTTAGAAAATAATTTAATAAACTGTGGAGGAGGTGAACTTTTGGGAAATTCTTTAAGGAAATTATTAAATTTGAACGTTTTACATATTAATTTAGGGAAGAGTTATTTTCAAAAAACAGGGTTTGAAGGTGTTTGTTAAGGAGTTTCTAGATTAATTTATTTAGAGGAGCTTTTTATTAGTGTAGGGGATAATATGTTGGAAAAAGAAAGTTTTTTTTATTTAAAAAATGTGTTTAAGAAAATGAACAGGTTGAAAAAAATTAGTTTGAATTTTTCGGAAAATAGGGTCGGGGATATAAGATTTGAGGAAATAGAGGAAATGTTTAATTTATTAGGGAATTTGGAAAGTTTGTAAATGAATTTTTATAAAAATCATTTATTAGTGGAAGATATAGGATTATTTTTGGAATGTATTTTTCAGAAGCTTTAAAATTTGAAAGATTTAGTTGTGGATTTTGGAGGAAGTTAGATCAATGATTAGAATTTTAGAATAGCTTTTGATTAGATTGATAAAATTGTATAAAAAGGAATCAACTTTAAAGTTTATATGAGGGATGTAAACATTTCATAGAAGATTATGGATATTATAATAGAAAAATATATGAATATTAAAATTTATTTTTGATATTTTTTTTTATTTAAGAAATAATATATAAATATAAATTTATGATATATTTGATTTTATTTATATATAATGTTTAATTAAAAAAAATATATATATAATGTTTAATTTTATAATATACATATATATATATATTTTTATTTAATAAATATTTCGAAATAAATAATGTTTTAATATAAAAAATATAATATATATAAATTTTTTTTATTTTATAAATTATAAATTATTATATTAAAAAAAAAAAAATATATATAATATAGATATTTTTTTTTATTTTTTGTTGTTCTAAATAAAATAATTTAAAACTTAATTCTTTTATAAATTTAATAATTTATTTTTTATAAAGGAAAAAATAATTAACTAATTTCATTTAAAATAAAATAGCGTTTTTTATTTAATGAAAGTTTTGTAAAAATAATATTTTAATAGCCTATATTGATTTATATATTAGTTTTATTTTTATAAACATATATTATTTAAATAAAAATAAATTATACGTATATATATTATATTTTAAAGAACTTCTTTTTTATTTAATTAATAATTTTATAATTTAAAAAGTTAAAATTAATAAGAATTATATTTATCCTTTGTACATTTCAAATGAAAATCTAATCTTATTAAAATAATTTTTTATAATTTTATTTTCATTTTATTTCTTATAAAAAATCATAAAATTTTATTGAATATGCAATTTTATATTATAATAATAATTTTAAGTAAAGTTTAAATTTTATTTTCCATTTTTTTTTTGTTTTTAGAGAAAAAAAATAAGAGACATTTTTTTTTTTAAAAAAAAAAAAGAAAAAAAAGAAAAAGAAAAAAAAAATTATATTATAAATTACTAGAAACATATATTTATATAAAAATAAATATTAAAAATATAATAATAAATATAAAATTTTTATAAAACATAGTTTTATATTATATTTTTAAATTATTTTATTTATATTTATATCAGTTTTTTTTTATAATATAAATATATTTATAAGATAAAAAATACGATTTTTTAAAATTTAAAATTATAATAATATAATTTTAAGTCTTAGTAATTAAATTTTCTTCCATTTTTTTTAATAATATAAAATGGAATTCATATTATTTTTTATATAATTATACTATACATATTAATATTCTCTTTTAAATATAAACAAAAAATTATTTGCTTTTTTTATAATACATTATGCATACTTGCAAATTTATTAAGATCCTAGAATGCACACTATGATAATAAGCAAATATAAGTATGCATACTGCAAATTAAGAGCAAAACAGAAGTATGTAAAGTGGTATTGAAATATATATATATACGAGAATACTATAATATCTTGATTATACAATATTTTATATAAAATTTTTTTGTTTAATTTATAAGAATAAATATATATTTTATTATTTTCGCATATATTAAGAAAAAGAAATATAGCTTTTTATTATTAATCTAATTAATAAATTATTTCAATAAATAATTAAAGATTAAAAAGCATATATTATATAAAATATTAAAAATAAAAATAATAAATATATCATATTATAAATATATATATTTATTATATATCAATTTAAGTTGGCTTTTATATAATTTTATGTTGTATGCTGATATTATGTACTATTTTAATTATACATTATTTATTCATATTAATTAGATAAATATATATATATATATATAAAAATATATATATATATATATATATATATATATATATATATATATATATATATATATATGTATTGAAGAATAGGATATTATTATTATTTTTTTCTAATAACTTAGTTTATATATAAATTTTATATTGTATTCAAATATATGAATTTATAGCTTTTTTATTTATATGAAAATGTAAAAAAAAATCATTTAAAATTCAATAAATAAATAATTTATTTGTGTATATAATAATAATAATCATTTTATATTATTATTTATTATTTTTAATATAATTAAAAATTTAAATTTTATATAAATATAAAAATACTACTCTATTAAACATAATTTTTTATTAAAAAAAAAAAAAAAAAATTATAATTTTACAAAATTAAAATATATAACAAAAACATTACATATTTATATATATAACAAATATATATTATTATATTTCATTTATTTAAATCCAGAAATTCTTTAAAACAAATTCCAACTAAACTTATATTATCAAAGCTTTTATATAAAAAACATTATTTCATTAAATATTCGATTCCTTATCCGAAAATTTCACTTAGATTATAATTTTAATTATTCTTTAATTCTTAAGTTTTACTCCAAACAAATTCTATACACTATTAATTGTTTAACTTATCAAAAACTCCATCACCTATTAAATAAATAAAAAACAAAATTATTATTTTTTTTATATAAGATATACATCCAAGTATTATAAAATCATAATTTCCTTAAATTTAGCAACTTTATACTTCCGGTTCACTAGAAACTACTTTAGAGTTTCCCCCATATTTTTTCAATTTAGCTTCTACATCACCAATAGTTCTTGAAACCTTTATTTTTGTTTAAAAAAAAAAAAATTTTTTTTTTTTTTTTTTTTCTTATTTAAAAATAAATATAAAATAATATTAAAATACTGATAATCTTCCTGGTAATACTCTATGAGGGCCTTATATATATTATGAAGTACTTCCTGGTTACATAAAAGGGATTTGTCTTCTAAAATATGGATGATAATATTTATATTTATAATTATAATTATATATATATATATATATATATATATATATATATATATATATATATATATATATATATATATATATATATAAAATATATTAGTTATATTATTATTTTATTTAAATATTCACTAATATATTCTACCACCATTAGATAGTATACGTTTTTCTTCCTCAGGATTATTTGGTTTATGATCTGTACTTAAAGAAATAATATCTTTTCCATTATTAGCACTTAAAATAGCCCTCGAGTCTCCTAAATTTGCAATATATAGTGTATCATCTAAATAATAATAATATTTATTTGTTATTTTATATTTAATACTTAAAATCATTAATAGAATAACACAAGACCCAGAACGATCTAATTAATTAGAATTTTCAGCTTTATTAAGAAAATAATCATCGGCATTTTTAAAACCATTTATTATAGCTTATTTAGGATTTTAAGGAAAATGTTCATCTTTTAAAATCTTTTAATTTTATTTTAATTTTAATAAAAAAATATTACATAATTATGTAATTATTCCTTTAAAAAATCTGCACAATTACTACCACCATGACCATCATAAATAGAAAAAAAAGATACATTAGGCCATTATTTAATATCTTTATTTTGAGGTTTAGGTGCATTTAATACTATAGTAATTCTATCCTCATTATAATTTCTAACAAGACCTATAAATATAAATATAAATAAAATATATTTATAAATATTAATAATTATATATATTTATATATATATATAAATATTCATTTTTTGTATACCTTAATGTGTATTATAACAATAACATTTTACAAATCCTATTTTTTTTTAATGAAATTTTCGTTTTGTTTATTTTAGGTATGTTTTCTTATTATATAAATGAATTTATATTTTCTTCTTTTTTTTATTAAATTGCCTATGCATTTAATTTCATTAAATTAGTAAAATTATTTTTGTTTTCTCTTATTAATGTAAAATAATTTTTTTTTGTATTTTTTAACTTTTATTAATTTTCTGATTCTGGTATTAAAGCAACTAAAGGATTAATTATTTTAGAAAGAGTTTTACGTTAATAATTTATGGTTTTGCGAATAAATATATTGCTTAATTTTAATTTTTTTTAATCTATTAGGGTTTCGCTTTTAAGTTTTGGTAATTAAAAAATGTTTATTGAGTTTAATAGACTTGTTTTTGTAGTATTTTCAGTTTTTATGGAACTTTTATATTCATTATCAGAAGAATATTATTGTAGCATTATATTTTTGGCTTTTGCTTGTATGTTTATTTTTATATATGTTTAAATATTTTTTTTAATACTGTTTTAGTGATTTTTTTTAAGGTTAGATTAAGTTTAGTATTGAAAATTGTTATAATATTTTGGTTTTTTAGATTATATAATATTAAAATTATAATTCATTTTATTTTTTTAAGGAATTTATTTTTATTAATAAAAATAAATATTATTGTTTTTTTTATAATTATTTGCTTTTAATTTTATAAGTATTTATTTTATTGAGAATAAATTAAATTTTATTTATATATATATATATATATATATATATATATATATATATAAATATATATTAAAATATATTATTTTTATTAAAAGATAAAATAAAATAGTTAATTTTTATTTAGTTTATATAAATTATTTTTTTTGTTATCTTTACAAAAAATCTTTTAATGTATAATATATTTATATTTTATTATGAATTCTATTTATTTATAAAAAAACATAAATATCTTTTAATATTTTTTAAATTTTTTAAACTAAATAAATAAACTTGATATTTATAAGAATTGATTTTTAATTTTAAAAAGAATTTTATGATAAATTGTAATTGTAAAAAATTAAATAATTAATATAATTTTATATAAATGTATATATTAAAATATGTAAATAATTATAATAATTTTATAATCTTTTATAACTTTTATTTAAATTATTCATTATAATTCAATAAGTATATTTTTAATAACCTTCAAAAAAATATCAATTTTATTTAAATATTATATTATTAAATACAAATAAATTAATGAATATATAAAATATATATATATATATATATATATATATATATATATATATATATATATATATTAATTTATTTTAATATTATTCTTGTTTTATTTAAAATTTTTATATTTAATTTAGTAAATAAAATGTCCAATTGTTTGCATAATTTTTTTAATAATTTAGTTTTGAAAAAAAAAAAAATACTACAAAATTATAATATAGTAATATTTGAATTATTATTTAAAATAAATAATGTTTATAATTAGAAAATTCACACGTTTTAATTTTTACATTTTATCAAAAATTTTAAAAAATCTTTTATTTTTAAAAAAAACTAAACAAAACAAAATAAAACATATTTTTAAAAAAATAAAAAAATGTAACAATAAGTAGTAAAACCAAAATAAGTTCTTATATATTCTACTATAATAATCTTAGTTCACATATTAGCATCTCTCACAAGCATTCCGGCAGTAGTCTAATTAGTATTAAATGCAATAAGTTGTGTATACATTGGTAGTTATCTCTCATTTCGAGTATCATAAAATGCCAAAAGTAACAAAATAACACGAGATGTTCAATTAGAATCTGAATAAGAACAAATAAACACAAAAGATGCTTTATAATTCCCTATATACGGCAGTGGAGTATTATTGGGATTATATATATTATATAAATTGATAGACAAAGATATATTGAGTTTAATTTTTACTACTCATTTTATGTTTTTGGGTGTATTTTGTTTAGGTTAAATGATAGAAATTCCAATGAGTTTTTTACCTAAAATTGGTGAGAAAATGAATAAGAATTTTTTAATTAATAAAAAAATGAAGATTTTTTGGAAAGAAATAAACTTTTGTTTTACCTATAATGCCTTTTTTAGTTTCCTTTTAGCCTTACCTCCGACTATTATTTATATCTTTTCTAGACATTGGATATCTAATAATCTATTTGGAATTGCTTTTTCTATAATGGGAATAACAAGTTTAGTACTTCCTAATTTTAAAGTAGGGTTTATATTGATGTGGGGACTCTTTTTCTATGATATCTTCTGGGTGTATGGAACTGATGTCATGGTTACAGTTGCTAAAAGCTTTGATGCTCCAATTAAATTACTTTTTGTTTATGATTGGGATGCTTCTCCTCCTAAATAGTCTATGTTGGGACTTGGAGATATTGTCATTCCAGGTGTTTTTGTTGCTTTGGCACTTAAGTATGATATAGATTAAGCTTTGAAGGATAAAGTGGCAAAAGGAGATGTAAATAAAGCGGCTACTCCGTATTTTAATTGGTGCTTTGGAGGATATATAGTTGGTATTGTTACAACTTTCATTGTTATGGTTGCTTTTAATCATGCTCAGCCAGCCTTGTTGTTTTTAGTACCAGGATGTACACTTTCAGTTGCTTTTAAAGGACTTTTAGATGGGAAAATTAAAGAATTGTTCTTATATGAAGAATCTTAAGGTAAAGAATAATTAAAAACTTAAGAGGAAGTTAAAAAATAAGAATGATTAATTATATTATAAATATATAATTATTATTTGTTTTATTTAAAAAGAATAAAAAAAAAAAAAAATTGATTTTTATAATTAATATAAAAAAATAATATTGTATTCATATTGTATTTAATTTTATTTTTATAATTAAATAATAAATATGTAAGATATTTATATAAAAAAAAAGCGAGAATAATTTTTTAAAATATTGAACAAAATATAAAAAATAATTAATAATATAGAAATATTTAAATAAATTATATAAAAAATATAAATATATATATATATATATATATATATATATATATATATATATTAATAAATTTTTATATATAAATAAAATATTTTTAATTATAAACATGATTTTAAAATTATATGTATATTTATCTTTTACAATAAATATTTTAAATTATTTCTTTTATTTTATATGTTCATCATTCATATATATATATTATAAATTTTTAATTATAATTTAATAATTTTTTATTTTATTTATAATTTAAAAATAACAAAAAAATTGTAAAATTTGTTTATTAGAGAAAAAATAAATGTCTATTTATTTTAATATTTTATATAATTTATATATTTTTATATATAATTTTTTAATTTTATTTTTTAAATATTATTATAATTTCCTATAATATTTATATTTAATAAAATTATTTTATTTAATATAATTAATATATACATTATACATAAACAAAATTTTAATATAATAAAAATTACGAAAATAAAAGGCATAAAAATTTTTCTTATAATTATATATTAAAAAATACTAATATATATTTTTTTAAATTTTTATTGTTTTTTTTATAATATAAAATAATTATTTTTATTTATTAATTACATCTTTTTTTTTTAATATTAATGAAAAAAAAATTTTAAATAAAATTTAATTTTTTTTATAAATATAAATAATTGAGTTTTTTTTTTTTTTTTTTTAAAGAAAAAAATAAATATTTTTTTTATTTTATTTTTTTCAAAATTATTTTTTTCTTATTTTAAATTAATTAATTTAGATTTTTTCTTATAGAATTTTTTTTATATCAAATCTATTTTTAATTATTTTAGTCGTCGTTTATCAGTTTGTTTTCTTCATTATTTATTCCTTATGGTTATTATTATTATTATTTCAAGTAAGTCACATCTTATTTTTTTCCTTTTTCCCCTTTTTAATCAGTTTATATAACTCCTTTTATTTTTTATGGACATTTAATTTAATCTGTTTCTAGGAAATTCAATTATTTTTTTGATTTTTTTCTTTATTCTACTAATAAAAGTATATTTTATTCACTCATTTTATCTTTTATTTATGTTTCTAATATTTAATTGTTTTATTCTTGTACTTTTGTTGTTGTTGTTAATTTAAAAAATAAATAAATATTATATATATACTTTATTATTATTATTGGACTATATTATTTTGATTATCAGAAAGTTTTTAATTTTACTTTTAAGTTTCTTATTGATTTTCGTAACTTTTTAATATTTAGATTATTGTTTTTTTATATATAATTACTTTTATTTTTAGTTTTAGTTTATATTTTCTATTTTCTTAATTTATGTTATTTCTTAGTTATTATTATCTTATTAAATAAATTAATTATATTCTAAATAAATTTTTTTAATAAATCTTCTACTAATACACAACAAGTCCAATATACATCTAAATATTTAGAACTAATACATAAATGTAAAGGTTCTTTTGATTCTGTATTTAATATTAATATATATAAAAAAAAGTTAAATGAATATAAAATACCTAAATTTTAAGGACCTTCTTTATATCCTGAACCTTTTCCTCTTAGTCTTAATTTAATTATTTCACATTAATTTTATGAAAAATTATCTCCACCATGTATTTACTTTGATTATTCTATGCATTTATTTATTATATCTTTCATATTTTAACCCTTTTTAAATAAAAAAAATTAAACATAAAATATAAAAATCTATTTATATATAATAAATAGAATTATTTTTAAAATAATAATAAAAAAAATTGAATAATATAGACTAATTAATCTTAAATGAATTTTATAAATAAAAAAACTAGATATCTATATAAATATATTTATATATTTAAATATTTATATATTTATATATTTATATATTATATATTTAAATATTTATATAAATTTATATATATATTTATTTTTATATTTAATATATTTTTTATAAATATATATAATTTACTTTTGAACCTATTATTCTTCTTGCTATTTAGAATTTTTTGTCATTTTAAATTTATATTTCATATCTACATGTATATTTAGTATTTTCTTAATTATTATTTATTATTTTATTTCTTTTTCTTTATCAATATTATTATTAATGTATTAATTATTCATATTATTTTTATAAGTTTATTTTTATAATTCTAATTTTATTTTTTATATATAAGTTATTTGTTTTATATTTTTTACTTCTAAATTTTATTATTATTATTGGATTTTTTTTTATTTTTCTTTTTAAGTTAAAAACTCATCTATCCATTTTAAATTTAACTTTAAATTAAGTTCTTTTATATACAAGTTATTCAAGAATTCATATGCAAAAAATGCATGACTTAAATCTTAATATTTAATTTCGAAATTTCCAAAATTATTTAAAATAACTTTCACTAAACCAAATTTAGAGAAGACCTATTATTTTTTTATTTTTTTGTTCATTTTTATTTATTTTATTTTTTATTACATCTATAATATCTTATTACTCTAAAATATATTAATTTTCTGATTCTAATTATAGTATTAAAATTGGCTATTTTTTAAATTTTTAATAAATAAATAAATAATATTCAACTTATTCTTTCCTTTAATTATTATTTGTATATATTTATATTAGAAATTACTTTTTATTTTTGAATTAGTTTCTTATTTATTAACATAAACCTTAGTTGTTCATTTACATTTAAAAATATTATCCATTTGTTATTTATATATTTTATTCTATTTAAAAAAATAAAAATATTAAATTAAATATTTATTTTAATACTTTTAAATAAAGAGTTTTCACAATTTTAAAAGTTATCATAATCATCATTAACCTTTTTTTTTTTACAATATAATATATATATAATTTTTAATTATTTTTAATCTTTTTATTTTAGTTTACTGAATTTTCTTCTATTTATAATATATATTCTTCAGATTTTAATTAAATTTTTTTCATTTTTTTTTTTTAATAAAATGAATTAAAAATAATTTTTTTTTTTTTTTTTTCTTAAAAAAGAATTATAAATTTTATCAATAAAAAAAAAAAAAATCTTTTTTTTTTTTTTAATTGATTAATTATAATTAAAAAAATAAACAAAAAAAAATATTATTTTACATATATGAATTGTTTTAATTATTTTGATTCTTTTCTTGTATATAATTTTAACAAGCCTATAAAAGGAATAACAAATTATTTCTAAAGTATATATTTTATAATATTAGAAGATGGATAATGTATAATATTTGATACAAAATATATGAAAATATAATTTTAATAACATTACCCTGAACTTTCATATCCAATTCATGCCTAAAAATTTGAAATTAAAAATTAAAATTAAAAAAAAGTTTAATAATGGTTTAACATAAACTAGGATATATACATATCATTGACATTGATTTGAAAAATTAACAAAATATAATACTTAAGAAAGTCATGTTTCCATGTTTTAATGGTTTTATGGAAATTCATGTAAATGAGTATATATATAATCAAAAAAATGAATATAAATAAGAACTTCTAACTATAGAAAATGAAGCTTTTATATATATTCCAAATAGAAATGAGACTACAATATAATAAATAAGCTTAATTAGTTCAGAAATAAAGAAAACCTATATAATTTTAGATAAGAAAATAATAGATTAAGTTTGTTTTTTGAGAAAAATAAAAATTTTTAAGGAAAATGATAATTTTAATTTTTTAATTTTAGGTTTAGAAGGATTATTTATTTAAGTTTTGTAAATAGAGTATTTTACATTCTATATATATATATATATATATATATATATATATATATATATATATATATAT